>NC_088305.1:22243485-22543485 GCF_032854445.1 Liolophura sinensis | reverse complement strand
AACCCTGGGCGTCTACGTCAATCAAAATACTGATGGGTTCATGCGTCTGGTCAGATACAACCTTGAGCGTCTACGTCAGTCAAAATACTGATGGGTTCATACGTCCAATCAGATACAACCTTGAGCGTCTACGTCATCAAAATACTGATGGGTTTATACGTCCGGTCAGATACAACCTTGAGCGTTTACATCAGTCAAAATACTGATGGGTTCATACGTCCGATCAGATACAACCTTGGGCGTCTATGTCAGTCAAAATACTGCTGGGTTCATACGTCGGGTCAGATACAACCTTGAGCGTCTACGTCAGTCAAAATACTGATGGGTTCATACGTCGGGTCAGATACAACCTTGAGCGTTTACATCAGTCAAAATACTGATGGGTTCATACGTCCGATCAGATACAACCTTGGGCGTCTATGTCAGTCAAAATACTGATGGGTTCATACGTCGGGTCAGATACAACCTTGAGCGTCTACGTCAGTCAAAATACTGATGGGTTCATGCGTCTGGTCAGATACAACCTTGGGCGTCTACGTCAGTCAAAATACTGATGGGTTCATACGTCTGGTCAGATACAACCTTGAGCGTCTACGTCAGTCAAAATACTGATGGGTTCATACGTCTGGTCAGATACAACCTTGGGCGTCTACGTCAGTCAAAATACTGATGGGCTAATAAGCCCTGTCAGATACAACCATGGGCGTCTAAGTCAGACCGGTCAGGTACAACCATGGGCGTCTAACTCGTCTGTTCAGTTAGCGCATAAGTGTAACCCTATCTCTGGGATGATAGCTCTAGTGTGGCTATTCCTAAACAGTTTATGCCTAGTGTGGTTATTCCTACACAGTTTAATTATGAATAGTGTGGTTATTCCTGTACAGTTTATGCCTAATGTGATTATTCCTATACAGTTAATGCCTAGTGTGGTTATTCCTATACAGTTTATGCAGTTAGACAGACAATAAAAAATCTCCTGTAGCTATAACTGTCTTTTCCTGTACAGTTTATGCCCAGTGTGGTTATTCCTACATAGTTTAATTGTGCATAGTGTGGTTATTCCTGTACAGTTTATGCCTAGTGTGATTATTCCTATACAGTTTATGCCTAGTGTGATTATTCCTATACAGTTAATGCCTAGTGTGATTATTCCTGTACAGTTTTTGCCCAGTGTGGTTATTCCTACATAGTTTAATTGTGCATAGTGTGGTTATTCCTGTACAGTTTATGCCTAGTGTGGTACAACCATGGGCGTCTAACTCGTCTGTTCAGTTAGCGCATAAGTGTAACCCTATCTCTGGGATGATAGCTCTAGTGTGGCTATTCCTAAACAGTTTATGTCCAGTGTAGTTATTCCTACATAGTTTAATTATGCATAGTCTGGTTATTCCTGTACAGTTTATGCCTACTGTGATTATTCCTATACAGTTAATGCCTAGTGTGGTTATTCCTGTATAGTTTATGCCCAGTGTAGTTATTCCTACATAGTTTAATTATGCATAGTGTGGTTATTCCTGTACAGTTAATGCCTAGTGTGATTATTCCTATACAGTTAATGCCTAGTGTGGTTATTCCTATACAGTTTATGCAGTTAGACAGACAATAAAAAATCTCCTGTAGCTATAACTGTCTTTCACTGGTGCACAAATGGAATACACAATTAGCCTTTTTCCATTATAGTCCGTGCTCTTGTTATAATCCGTAGAAATGTGTAAGTGCAGCGCAATGGACGAGCGTTCCGCTGCCAGCCACAGGCGACTACAGGCTGGAAACAGAGCTTACATTCAACATGAGCTACTGGAAAACATGGTTGACCGAAATATCCGAATGAGATTCGAGAGCGGAATTTCGAACTATGCCAGTAGAGCAGAGATGCCCTTGTGATCGATTTCTCCCACAGCCTCTTGGTAACGCTCGGCGGCGGAATATGCTTGTCAACCATCAGCGGATTTCAGGAATAACAGGTTCTGACTAAAGATGTAACCCCTCTTGTCTTGTTCCCAGCGTGCTTCTGCTCTCTGCTAACGAGGGCGCTACACACTATAATAGGTGGACTTTCCAGCTCATTGCCTATCGTGTGCCTCTCACTATCCGGATGCCATTGTACACAGTCAATTCTACAGAGGCTACTGACTGCAACGCGCGCAAGAGCGGACAAGCTTTCCATTGAAGAATTATGTCAATATGCGATGCGATGGGTGTCTTAGAATGGGGTGAAATCGCAGACTCAACAAACCGGATTTAAAAGATTAGCGTCGGCCTATTTATCAGGCGCAATATTTATAAGGCGCAATACCAGGCATTTGTAAACAAATCGATTTAGTTTCGTGCAAATGTAGTACTTACTTATCAATGTCTCCTACAAAAGAAGACAATGTTTACCTGCCTTCAGCTTATTAAGGGATCGTCAGTGGGCAGTGAAAATACGGCGTTCACACCAGAATGCGATCAACTTCACGAACTGATTAATAACGCAATATCAGATTCCATGCAATGACGACCTGATCTGAAAATTGTGTAAGGTCGATGGACCCGATATAAGCTTTTAAAGAACTGCAGCATTTTTGGAAAAGCTTAGTTATTCCTTATTTTGGTGCGTAATATCTTAACGGGCGTTAATGGGGTCTATATCCTGTTTTAACCCTGTAACCCCTCACCAATGTGTGTTTAAGTTCAGCTTATGCTAATGTCTTCTCCGGTCGTTCGTGGGGAGGTCAGCCACTAACCTGCTAATGGTCATGGGTTTTCCCCAGGTTCTGCCTGATTTCCTCCCTCCATTATGCCGGTTGCCGTCGTATAAGTGAAATATTCTTCTTGAGTGCGGCGTAAAATACTGGCCCTATAAATAAATAAATAAATAAATCACCAATAGGTTAATGTTGAATAAACATAATGTATATGTTTATGTCAGACAATGTGGTCAATGTATTCAACAGGTTGGTGGGTGCAGATCCAACAGCATGACGTTTATGTCGTGATACCTAATGTTATCTGGTTTGATGGAGTGACTGACGGTGAACAGATAAACACCACAACACGCCGATAACTCATGTGAACCTTGGATCGTTGCCAGATTTGCCAGTTGCATTATTTATGATTCACCACCCTGAGCTATAGCAGTGTAACGTCTGTCTCCATCAACAGGCAACGCAGAATGGGTTGTAAGCATTCTATCGCTAAGAGGATCCATATGGCCCACCCAACGGCAAATACAGAGCATGTGTGTCTACTCCTACGAAGAAAACGGTAGGCAACAGTGGTATGAGATATACTGCAAAATAAGGCGTCGCATAACTACCGTTTTATGGAAGGAAAATAGGCGGCCGGACTGTCAGCTATTATACTGCAACGCAGCAGTATGAGTAAAACTCAAACAACAGAGCTCGTACAGCTACTCTTGTAGAAGAAAGCAGAAAGCGGCGGTATAAGCTATAATGCAACACCGTAGTATGAGGAAACTCAAACAACAGAGCTCATGTAGCTACGCTTGTAGAGGAAAGCAGGAACTGCAAGGCCGTAGTATGAGCAAAGCCCCAACAACAGAGCTCATGTAGCTACTCTTGTAGAAGAAAGCAGAGAAAACTCAAACAACAGAGCTCATGTAGCTACGCAAAACTCCAACAACAGAGCCCATGTAGCTACGCTTGTAGAAGAAAGCAGGAACTGCAAGGCCGTAGTATGAGCAAAACTCAAACAACAGAGCTCATGTAGCTACGCAAAACTCCAACAACAGAGCCCATGTAGCTACGCTTGTAGGAGAAAGCAGGAACTGCAAGGCCGTAGTATGAGCAAAACTCAAACAACAGAGCTCATGTAGCTACGCTTGTAGAAGAAAGCAGAAACTGCAAGGCCGTAGTATGAGGAAAACTCAAACAACAGAGCTCATGTAGCTACTCTTGTAGAAGAAAGCAGGAACTGCAATGCCGTAGTATGAGCAAAACTCAAACAACAGAGCTCATGTAGCTACGCTTGTAGAGGAAAGCAGGAACTGCAATGCCGTAGTATGAGGAAAACTCAAACAACAGAGCTCATGTAGCTACGCTTGTAGGAGAAAGCAGAACTGCAAGGCCGTAGTATGAGCAAAACTCAAACAACAGAGCTCATGTAGCCACGCTTGTAAAGGAAAGCAGGAACTGCAAGGCCGTAGTATGAGCAAAACTCAAACAACAGAGCTCATGTAGCTACGCTTGTAGGAGAAAGCAGGAACTGCAAGGCCGTAGTATGAGGAAAACTCAAACAACAGAGCTCATGTAGCTACGCTTGTAGAAGAAAGCAGGAACTGCAAGGCCATAATATGAGCAAAACTCCAACAACAGAGCTCATGTAGCTACGCTTGTAGAGGAAAGCTGGAACTGCAAGGCCGTAGTATGAGCAAAGCTCCAACAACAGAGCTCATGTAGCTACTCTTGGACCGAGAAACTCAAGCTCAACTTAGGAGAGACAGACACTAACTATGTTCGCCGCCACCAGAAGATGTCTAAAGATACTGTTCATCGATGGTATCACATTCAAACGTGGGTCATTCGCAATCCTATAGGCCAAGTAACAACTCAGTACCCGTGCTTTTTTACCCCCAAATTTTACATCCACCAACCTCCTCCCCATCCTCTCAAGTAATGGGAGACATCTGCTCAGTTCTGATATTAACAACCATGCATTTGGAGGCCTGTTATGATATTAAAACATTCGTGGCATTCGCTTTGTTCCTTTGGAATCTTGCAGAACTGCAAATCGCTGTACCCCACTGGCCCCTGATATGTACACTGACTGTACCCCAATGGCCCCTGTTAGGTACACTGACTGTAAGCCACTGGCCTGTGCTATGTACGCTGCATATACCCCATTGGTTTCTGATAACTACACCACATGTATCCATGGTCCCTGGTAACTACGCCGCATGTACCCAACTGGCCCCTGACAACTATATATTGTATGTACCCCACTGTCCCCTGATAGTTACACTGCATGTACGCCACTGGCCCCGGATAGAATTTCCGACAGTTGCAGGGCAATACGTCTTTGGTAATCGGCCTTCTAATCTGGAAGAATGATCGCTAAGCAGGTCCACTGATAACTCCGCAGACCTATTAGCGAGTTCCAGATAAGAGCTCTGGAGACCATGTTTACCTACCCATATACCTGGGAATAGATACGAAACTGTAATATACATGTATAGGTATGGCGTGAACCAACGGTACCTCTGACAATAAGGATGTCCTGTAAACTATTCTGTTCAGCATCAAATTAGCTTAACACGTTTTTATTCATCCATGGCCCAACTTTTCAGTTTGTTCAATAGCTATTTATACTTAAGAGTTCATCGAGCAAAAGAGAAAGATGGGGAATTCATCGAAAAAATCTATAGGAATAGTCGAACACATTAGCTAATCCCGAACAATCGCAAAGGCGTTGTTCCATTGTTGAAAAAGAAGGCATGGTGTTGATCATGTTGTATAATGGTCCATTGACATGTTCGGATATTGTAATGTACAAGTGGATGTATGCGTGGATGAGCGGAGCAGCACTCCTGTGCGGTGCAATGAACTCGGTCGCTGTGAGCTCATGCTGGCTTCCTCTCTGGCCGTATGTGGGAAGGTCTGTCAGTGGTCTGCGGATGGTCGTGGCTTTCCGCCAGGCTCTGCCCAGATTTCTCCCACCATAATGCTAGTATCGTATAAGTGAAATATTCTTGAGTAGGGCGTAAAACATCAATCAAATAAATAAATCAATCAATCCAATGTCCAAGCAACAGAAAGCCAAGAACCTCAACGACTGTGTCACTAACTACCAGCTCCCTGGAGCTCATTAGAAAATAGACAAACAACATTACCTCTGAATGATGAGAGTCTAAATGATGTGATATAATGTACCGTGACTTTCTGGCTATTTGCTCTCCATATAGATCTCTATGAGGAAGTGGACTGAGCACACTGTCATTAAAAACCAATAATGCATGAACGACACAATACAAATGTACTCTGGCATATGTATATAATCTCCTTACAGAGGAGATACGGTATACGGTTAACTCTGGAGCATTTGGTTCAGGGATTACATGCGGACAGCGCTCCCTATAGCGTCCTCTGAAACATAACGTGTAAGGAACAGCGCTGGTATGCAAACCAGACATGAATATACATGTATATTAAACGTTTCACAGTGAATTATCGATTACAGCGTGGTTCGCCTATGTGACGTTTATGATAAGTATGCCACTGTGACTGGTCACGTGACTGCCTCGTCTGAGACGACGAGGCCAGGCGTGATTGGATGGTCGCCAGTCCTGTTAAACCAGTTGCTCAGATAAGCCCGGAATGTATTGATTACCTATAAAAATCAATCAGACTGATGGCGCGCTGAAATTTAGCAGCAGCGTAGCTAGTGTCAGTGTTGTTGTCCATGAGATATGTGGTAAGCATTCCGTCTGCACTCGTTCACTATATCGGCAGGGGGATCTCTGTGACCGGCCTTCGGTGGTTGTCAAGGGAATCAGGCTCTGTGAGCGCGTTGTACAGAAACAAAATGAAGGAGATTGGGGAATAAACACTGGAGAAGAGTTCCCAGTCAATCGTTTTCTCCATCAACGCCGATAATGTGTACTTGTATCGACAGCAGACGACCATGCCACACGCAGAGTAGATACTGCCTGACCACTTCTCTGCTGCAGTACGACTCGATTTGCAGCTTCTCGAACAGGAAGAAAGTCCTCCGGAAGGTTTCCACATCTTCTAGCCCACTGTGTCCAGTGAGTTTGGGATAGCTTGTGAGAGCAGAAAATCTCACATCGAGTGAACAGAAGATATCTTCTGAGGACATGTGCCTGCCCGCCACCGCGGGTGACACTGAGATAGTGGTAATAACCCTGGCGGTCCGTCTTTCACAGCCGCCGTTACCTCATACCATGACACGTCTGTTTGTAAGCACATAATCTTTCAATCTAACCTACATACCCTGGCCTACACTGCTCTCGCCCCCTCGGTATTATCGTTACTTATGTCGTGTATCAATTGCAGGTTAAGTCGCTGACCTCGTAACGCTACTCTTAAGCGTCATCATTGCCACATCCGGGTACTTACTGGTTTCACTAACGTTGGAGTGGGTAGGGGGAGCTGGTCTGAAGCGGTATAGAGAATGGAAGATTGCTTTAAGCCACGTCCAGAGTCATTATTACCACGTCCAGAGTCATTATTACCACGTCCAGTGTCAGTATTACCACGTTCAGCGTCATTATTACATCTATAACGAGGCGATTATTTCAAAGGGAATAATTTATAATACCCTGTTTCCGTTTTTTATTCGATCGACCTACAACTAAAGCGTCCATGGCCACGTAGTAAACAGGATCGAGTATTGTCTAAATCACCAGCTGACCGACATTATTTGGGAAATGTGTGCGCTTTTAAAGGCGGAGAAAACATAACTACTATTTGTCTTTCATTTGGACTACGTGGTGCACTAAGACAATCGATGAACTGCCAAAAATGTAGTGCAATAACCAAACGCGTTTTATGGGAAGTCGCCATCTTCCTGTTTTATATATCTGAAATCTTGCCAAAATAAAGGTATAAATATCTAAATGAATGTTGACATCAATATTGCCAACGGAATATAGTGTCAACAAGGAATTCAAAGAAGACAGGCAGAAAGGGAGCTATTACGGATCGGAAGTTTTCCATTTGGAAAACACTATGTTGTGTACATCCCTCCCTGCCTATACCATAGGTCCACTGTCAAACAACCGCCTGTGTTGTACACTCTTCAATATATTTAATTAGATTCATGTGTTTTGAGTGGTGCTACAATATATTATGTTGCCGCTATATGTAATATTATATTACTGGCAACACCACAAAGATTCCCATCCCATGCACTCAACGTGAACGGATATTTCTAATTACAGCTTTCTCATATCACAGAATCTAGCATGAACGGGTGTTTCTTAAATTGTCCTTACTGTAACTTCATATATTATATACAAGTATGTTCTAGCTCTGTAAGTTTCCGTGCTTTAGGGGGCTTCGTACAACAGCCATGTAAGCCTGAAAGCCTATATGGTTAACACTAATGGGTAACGTATGGACAAACGATTGCGTCTTTTGTGTTGATAACTATAGATCATTATCTCCTGAATCTCTCCTACATCCGGGCAGAAATACACAGATACACATTCAAACAGGGTACTGGACAAAAACGGGTTTTATGCTCTATACTTGTCGAATCAAAAAGAAGTTGGTGGCTCGTGTGCCATGATCTACACTGTAACATATGCAAATTGACGGAGATATAAAAAAAAAATACAGACATAAGTATAACGTGACGGAGAGGTAACAAATGTTATGTGACGGTGATATAACAAATTAAAGTAATGTGACGGGGGATATAACATAAGTAATGTGACGGGGATATAACATAAGCGATGTGACGGAGATATAACAAAAGGAATGGGAGGGGGATATAACGAATTAAAGTAATGTGACGGGGGATATAACATAAGTAATGTGACGGGGATATAACAAGAGGAACGTGACGGGGATATAACATAAGTAAAGTTACGGGGATATAACATAAGTAATGTGAAATAAAAAATAAGTGTGTATATATGTAAATGAAAGTTGACATCAGAAGAAGACAGGCAGAAAGGGAGCTATTACAGATCGGAAGTTTTCCATTTGGAAAACACTATGTTGTGTACATTCCTTCATGCCAATACCATACAGCCACTGTCAAACAACTGGCTGTTTTGTACACTCTACAATATATTTAATTACACTCATGTGTTTTGAGTGGTGCTAAAATATATTATGTTGCTGTTAAATGTAAGTGATGTGACAGGGAAATAACAGCAATAATTTGACGGGGATATAACAAAAGTAATATGACGGGGATATAACATAAGTAATGCGACGAGGATATAACGAGAGGAATGTGACGGGGATCTAACAAGAGGAATGTGACGGGGATAAAACATAAGTAAAGTGAAATAAAACAGGGATATAACTAGAGGAATATGTCAGGGATATAGCAAAAGTAAAGTGACGGAGATATAATATAAGTAATATGACGGGATATAAAATATATAACGTGAAAGACATGACAAAGTGCGGATAACATGGCAGACATATGACATAAGTAACTTGACAAACGTATGACATAAATAACCTGACAGACGTATGACATAAGTAACTGGACAGACGTATTATACTTTCGAATACTAAAACAAGGGGATTATTGTTTTGGCGTAGATTGAAAGCCGTCCATGTTCGAGGCAAAAGGCTGCCATGTACGTGTAGTAATTTGAAGTAACTTATGTCAACTTCCCTGTCATTCTTCGTCATAACTGTGTTAAAATATACAGTTCTGTGTTTGTGGAATATTATACACGTAAATTGTTCTTATGGGGCCATCAATAATATAAGTAACATCGTTTATCGACTAATACTGATTACAGCTTAGCAAAAACCCTTCCGCGTTTTTTAAATTTATAATTCATTTTAATTATACCTTTGGGAACAGGCACTATATTATGTATGCTGGCTGTGCATTTCGTATACAAGGCTTGTGATAAATGCATATGTATACAACATGCGGTAAGTACTATGTACCCAGTAACATGTACAGCTGTCACTTATAACGTTATATTTAGGTGTTTATTATAGCAAGGGATGCTAATGTCCCTGACGTTATTCCATATGTCCACCATCTATTACATTATTAAAAAAAAGTTTATTAAATTTATAATCTCTTTAGTTAATATCAAGTGTGAACGAGAAACATAGTTCTAAATTGTTGGCCACTTGATGTTTCGTGCTCCGATGACGAGGCCATAGTGAGTGAATCCGCCTGCAAGCAAGGGTGAATTGCCCGGATGATCTAATGACTGGGATAGTGTTTCCTTCCGCCACAATGAAGCCGCAACAGCCGACCCCAAACTCACGAGCTCCGATCTTGTGCACCAATGCGCCGGAAAGTGACACAAGCTCGAAACTAAAAATATTTGCAATAAAAATAGACAAGCTTATCTTCACGTCACATGTTACTAGTCACTTTTAAATCGGTCACTGCTACAGTCGAAGGTACATATACCATTTTCCCAGCAGTTGAAGTTGGACTGGTATATAGAAAGTTTCTGACATCCACAACTCTTGATCTCAGTACAAGCCAGCACGCTCTATTTCTCCTGATTGCAGTCGGCATTTGGTAAGTTTGTAATTTGTGTTGTCCAGTGTGTTCAGATAAAATCTGAAAACTGAGCACTACTGTTTTTACTCAGCGTAATAATATGAATTGTGGTCGGCACTCTGCCTTTCTGTCGTGCGGTACAGGGCCTTTCCTTTAAGTCCTTCGTATTCTCTTCGATTTGATGGTTTTACCCGTCCATATAATTGAAGGATAAAGACGAGAGCACCTACATCACATCAGCCTAAGTACTCATGTTAAGAGGTTGTATCCGTGTCACCATTTGGGAACAAGCACTAAAAACACCAGTCTCTGTTTATATCTTACATACATAATACTGCGGACCTTTAACAGTTTTATTATCGCTCTACTAAGTCTTCGCCTTATTTGAAAACACATATTCTTTTTGTTGACGCAAAAATCGATTTTTGCCCCTAGCTATGGAATAACGGTAATAATGATTTTAACATTCTGTGTTCAAAGGATTTTCCTTTAAATTAAGTTGCACATGTATACTATGACTAAGTGTGTGGCTATTTGGGGCACTCGGGAGTAATATATGAGTGAGTGAGTGAGTGCTTGGGGTTTAACGTCGTACTCAACAATTTTTCAGTCATATGACGACGAAGGAATCATTAGGGTGCATGCACGTGTAATGTGCCTCCTTGTTGCAGGACGGATTTCCACCGCTCTTTTATTTAGTGCTGCATCACTGAGACGACTTACCGAAGGCAAGTAAGCCGCCCCGCCCGAGCCATTATACTGATACGGGTCAACCAGTCGTTGCACTATCCCCTTCATGCTGAACGCCAAGCGAGGAAGTTACAACTTCCTCTTTTAATGTCTTAGGTGTGACTCGACCAAGGATTGATCCTGGATCTACCGGTCCCGAAGCGGACGCTCTAAGTAATATATGAAGCACAGAGTTATATATTTCATGAGAATCACAATTTTTTTCCATTGTTACATGCAGGTCTGTACGAGTGATATATGTCGCATAGTGGAATTTACATGGATTTATTTCATTTGGGCCGTAAGTGGGGAGGTCTGTTAGCAACCTGCGGATGGTCGTGGGTTTCCCCCGGGCTTTGCCCGGTTTCTGCCCACCATAATGCTGGCCGCCGTTATATAAGTGAAATATTCTTGAGTACGGCGCAAAACACCAATCAAATAAATAAATTAATTAATTAATTTGGGTTTAACGCCCTGCTCAAGACTTCTTCATTTATATGCATTGCCGCGTTGAGATTTATGGGCGGTAAAAACCAGAATACTTGTGGTAAAGCCAGCACATTCGTCAGACACCTGCCAAATTTCCTGACTTTAAGCTGGGCAGACGAAGCAGCCAGAGCTAGATTGGAACACGCGACCTCATTGACCATGGGCCTGATAGTCGCGTCCTGCGTCGTTGACTGTCTAATGGAGAGACATCTCCCCGCCCCCCCCCCCCCACCCCGCCCCCAAAAAACCTCCTAACCCCCAGTGACGTACCATACACTCAGATTAACCTATATGTGACACCGGTGACAAATGTATACATCAATCTTCAATAGTTCCGGTATCCAGTCCGGGTCAAATCAATGGTCAAACAAGCTGTTTTTAAATATCACAGTCGTTTGAACTTTTATGTCCATGTTGTCCGTCGAGAGTGTAGTGTTCGACATGACAAATCCCACCACACAATCGGACCTCGTGTCACCTCTGAACTTCCAGCGCCACCTGTTGCATGTCGCTCTATATATGTACCCATGTACAACATAGAGAGTTCATTGCTTCGCTGTGTAGTAATTTATTCCTCTTTAATGGAGAGCTTATAGGCCAGCCATGGCCGGGATAATAGCCATTGAAGGTTGACAATGAGAAAGAGTCATCTAGCCCCCCTGCAGCCGGGGCATGTAACAAACGATTGTCCCTCAGCCAGTACGCTCTGCAAAACGCTCAAAAAGTCCCCTGCTAACTTTTTGTTATAGATGGGACCAGCGTACTTATAATGCACATATATGTGTATGCAGTTTGTAGCTGTAAGTATTACAAATGTTTCAATTGCACTATCACTCGGTTCCCCCCCAAAAGTAACTTTAATCTATCCCCCCACCCCCACCCCGCGACCCCTACCCCGACCACCACCACCACCAGGGATCATCCCAAAATAACCCCGCATCATCATATAGTAATATACTGATTAATGCTTTAGTTCTATGGTGGCCATTATGGACTATGTCATATCGATTATTTTGAAGGCCTGTAATGTAAAAATAAACCGTTGAACTTTTATTTCGCCTTTGAAAGAAAGTGTTTGTTGGACAGACGTGCACTACAGCTTGATACTTCAGCACTAAAGTGAAAAGCGTGTGCGATATCACAAAACTATAAAATAGTCCAAAACTCTAACCAGAGTATTCAAACGATATCAGGGTTAGTCGTATACAGTAATAAGTAAATGAATAACTAATTGAATGACTAAATGAATGAAGAAGTAAATACATATTTTTGGAGTTTTGGATATGTAGTTTCAATGGTGTTTCCCCTGACGCTTACCTATTTTGGTGTATTCAGTCGTTTTCTACAAGGATTGCCTGAACGTGTGTGTGTTGTTTATCGTCTGATCTCGCGGATTGTTAATATGTAAACTATGTATGTTAACCGAGTAATTAAGACTCTTGAGACTAGTTTAATTCAAACTGTAAGACAATGTGGTATATGTGCAACACACAGCGCTATGTTATTACAAAAACACTTAAAGTCTGTAATTTTACCTTTTAATGTAATGTTGTTGTTTTTCTTTACCCAGTAACGAAAATTACAACAAACGATAGAAACAGTTGCTTCCATTCTTCCACTGGCTTTTATACACACTAATTAGTTTGTTACAGTCGTTTCGTATATACAGTATAGGTCTACCCAACGCGAGGTAATGACTGGCGTCCCCTTGTCAGCGGTGTAGGAGGGGAGGGGGTTAACACGTCGACATACAGGAATGTGGCAATACGCACGCGTCGTGCACTTGTAAAATGAAAACCTCATTTTCATTGAAGTGTAAACTCATTTTTGCATTTACCTAGTATGACATATCCCAGCGAGACCACTAAAGAAAGCCCCGGATATACATACATACATACGTACGTACACGTGACTATATCGGAGGTGTGGTTCTCGGAAATGAGCTCATCATTATGTACTTATCTCACTCCATATTAGGGCAATCTCATGTGTGCTAAGGACAAGTTAGGACCAGGTCGCGTCATCGTCATTAATCACGTGCAGTCTAATTATATCTTCTTGAGAAAAAGCAATGAGCCTTTATTTTTACTAATTTTCATTCACACCTCCTTTTTAAAAACAATCAGTTTTAAATCCCACAAAAATCACTATGGTCTGCCAACAAACAAAAAAAAACATTTCTAAAACTGCAAGTATATTTATTTATTTGATTGGTGTTTTACGCCGTACTCAAGAATATTTCAGCTATATGCGGACGGCCAGCATTATGGTGGGAAGAAACCGCGCAGAGCCCGGGGGAAATCCACGACCATCCGCAGGTTGCTGTCAGACATTCCCACGCACGGCCGGATAGGAAGCAGCATGAGCTGGACTTGAACTCACGGCGACCGCATTGGTGAGAGGCTCCTAGGTCATTACGCTGCGCTAGCGCGCTAACCAACTGAGCCACGGAGCCCCTCCCCCCCCCCCCCGTAAGTATGTGCTGTAAATCGTATAGGCTCATACGTGGTTAATACATAGCTCGAAATTCTGAAATTGGAGCGGCGCTGTTGCTAGGTGTTATGACTGGTGCCGTATTTGATGTATGGTCAAGTGTCTGGTGTTCTAAGAAATGACGTTGTATCTTGACGCAGCGCACTATATATGACGTTAACTGGAGGACTCTTCCTGGTAATGAGAATTCACCATTGTGATACAATTAAAACAAATTGGAAAGGTATATGGGCCAAAGCAATAAATGAATTAGTCAATCTAGAAATAACTAATAAACGAATGTTAAGGGAATGAAAGCAATGCAATGTATCATCGCACAATTTTGGTGAAAAAAATGTAGTTAGATGCGTTGGCAAAGACAGTTATACAAGCACTGGGAATGATGGTTACAAGCATTGGGAATGATACTTACAGGCATTGGTAAAGCGTGTTACAAGCAATGGGAATGATGGCTACAAGCACTGGTAAATGTGGCTAAAACAATTGGTAAAGGTGGTTACAAGCCTTGGTAAAGATGGTTACAAGCATTGGTAAGGAATTTTACAAGCACTGGTAGAGATGGTTGTAAACATAGCAAAAGATGGTTATACAAGCATTGGTACAGATGGTTACAACGATTGATAAACTTGGTTACAGGTCTTGGTAAAGATGATTACAAACACTGGTAGAGATGGTTACAAGTGTGGTAAAGGTGGTTACAATCACTGGGAATAATGGTTACAGGCATTGGTAATGATGGTTACAATCACTGTGAATGATGGTTACAAGCGCTGGTAAAGATGGTTACAGGCATCGGTAAAAATGGTTAAAAGCATCGGTAAAGATGATTATACAAGCATTGGGAATTATGGTTACAAGCATGGTAAAGGTGGTTACAAATATTGGTAAAGATGGTTACAAGCATTAAGAATGATGGTTACAGGCATTGGTAAAGATGCTTACAAACATTGGGAATGATGTTTACAAGCGCTAGTAAAGATGGTTACAGGTATCGGTAAAGATGGTTATACAACATTGGGAATTACGGTTACATGCATTGGTAAAGGTGGTTGCAGGCATTCGGAAGGATGGCTACAAACATTTGCAAAAGTGTTACAAGCATCGTTAAAATGGTTATACAAGCATTGGTAACGATGTTTATACAAGCATTGGTAAAGGTGGCATTGGAAATAATGGTTACTGATGCTGGTAAAGATGTTGAAATAACTCTCACGATGAAGATAGGCTAAAAAGCCCAAAAAAAAAGGACGAAAAATACTTTTCATATATCCTATAATGTGTGTAATGAAAATGACAACTGTCACGCATGAGAAGGCCTAGATGACATACAGTTCAGTTACCACGACCTCTGCCATCAGGGTTTTGAATCAGCTATACGCTATGATCTGACAGTTTTTAAGTACACGCTTAACTAACACTTCCACACCTTCGACAAGCGACGCCAGGTATTGGGACTTCTTTTACAGATTTCCTTCTGTGCGCTTCACAAATGGGTATCATGTTATTCTACATCATGGTCACTGTATATATTACCACTCTGTTTTTATCATCCACCACTTACAGCGTTTTCAGAAAAGCAACATCTTAACAAAGTAGAGGGGCCTACTCCCCTTTGGGCGGACAAATTCGAGAATGAGCTGTGTTCTAAACACTCAGGAGAGGGTAGATACTGGGTACGTTTACTTGCTTTACATCGAGCTGTACGTTCCTGTCGCGATGACGTCACGCTAGATTGCGTGTCAGTTTGCAATTATATGTGTGCAGAACACGTGATTTAACCTTTTGATCTCGGTCTTTATGTCGGTAATGAGATAGTTATGGTCTCATTTGGCTACAAATGGTGAGGAACAGAGAAGCTAGCCCGGTGTATTCAGATCTCTCATATTCATGTTGAATTACTGTTAGTTTAGGTACAGAGGTGCAAGCTCAAGTCTCAAAGTTACATTACGTAAAATTATGTTATACAGCCTATATACATATCATACCACACGTCAGCATATTAGTGAAGCGTACAGAAGCTGGGTGAAAATAAATAATTAAATAAATAAATCTTAACGCCTGTAAACGGAACAGAACTATGGCCAAGTATATCAAAGTGCCGATCATCCGGACACATAATCTTTCTCTTATGTCCTGCCTTTCCATAACAGCTCAGCTTTACAAAATGCATACAATGGCATGTGTACTGCAGGTCATATACATGTAGCAGCTGTGCTCAGACCAACAGCTTGAGATAACTGAGAAGTGGCAGAACCGTGACAACCCTCCCTCTATTGCCCCCACCCCACCCCACACAAATTACCACCGCGTCGCCCTTCACCTTTACCGCACCATGTCGATTCGTTCTCCATGGTTGCTATAATTTATAATTATTCTGTAAGCCTCAATCCTCATTTAAAAAACATTTTAAGAAAAATGGCCTATCAGTCAAATTCAGAACGTCCGATTATGTTCATATATTTCAGTTTAGAACTTATTTGACTGCAGGGGCCTCCGTGGCGGTTAGCACGCCGGAGCGGTATAATTACCCAAGAGCCTGAGGTCGCTGCGAGTTCAAGTCCAGCTCATGCTGACTTCCTCTCCGGCCGTGCATGGGGAGGTCTTGCAGCAACCTGCAGATGGTCGTGGGTTTCCCCTGGGCTCTGTCCGCTTTCCTCCCAGCCTAATGCTGGCCGTCGTCGAATAAGTGTAAATATTTGAGTGCGTGAGTGAGTGCTTGGGGTTTAACGTCGTACTTAACAATTTTACAGTCATATGACGACGACGGAATCCTTAGAGTGCATGTAATGTGTGTCCTTGTTGCAGGACGGATTTCCACCGCTCTTTTATCTAGTGCTGCTTCACTTCCTTCGCCAAGCGAGGAAGTTACAGCTTCCTCTTTTAACGTCTTTGGTGTGACTCGACCCAGGATTGACCCTGGATCTACCGTTCAGTAAATATGTGATTGTTGTATAACGCTATTCTGAAGAATTTTTTTAACTTGTACGATGATGGTGTTCAGTTTATGTAGCGTGAGCTATATGCAAGTTGTCCCTACATGTGTGTTTTGTGACAGTAGCTGTGGATGTCTGACCTATGGGACAGCTCATGGGTGACCTTTATTTGGGGAATTGACCCGCCACTGACAATATATATGTATATATAGTATAATAGACTTTTTAATGCATGTAGATTTACTCAGATGTAAACTATATATAACGTTTGTGCGTGGACGCTATGCTCCAGCTCTCGTCTTTCTATTCTCATTTAGGCGTCTACCGTCAGTTTTTACAGTGAAATCATTCACTAGAAACAAATCAATTATTGTGAAAGGTGTACTTATATCTACATGACATGGAATGATCGAGGTTCCACTTTTATATAGAATCTACTCTTCAGGAAAGCAATTGGAAAAAGTTTTATAAAATTAACCGGCGTAACCATATCCAAAATTCACACTTTAAATTCAGCTTGCTATACCAAAGAAATAGAATTCAATTTTGATCGGATATATTCACAATGGTATAGATACATGTCATGTATGTATGTTTGCCGCAAAAGGAAAACGTATAGTTTTAATTCTGCAAGCCGGTAAAAATATGTGCATTTGTGAATGTGTCGAATTTGTATAATATCATATAGGTATGCAAATATATCCACGGATTTTAGTCCTACTTCTATAATCTATAATCCACTGATTTAAACGATAGTTGGATGTCATTACAGTGAACTTGACTACAGTTTTTGAACTCCACGGGGCGCTTGCACAAAGCCATTGTATAGAGTAAGCTGACTGTAACTACCATGGCGACAAAAACCTATGTTGCCACTGCGTTTATAAACAACTTATAGCTGGGCTACGATTTCTTTGTGCCAGAGGGCCCTGGTCAAAAAAAATTCCGCGGGAGTACTTTAACTCGTCCTCAAGTGAAACAAAGTGGACAAAAGACTAAATATTTTAAAAACTTGTGTATAAGAGGTATATAAAATATAACATGTCTAGCAGATAATTAAAGATTACTGTGATTCCTTAACATTTTCGCAGGTTTGCAAGGTGTTTATTCTGTATTTATTTATTCTGTTTATTAAGTATATTCTGACGGCATTATTCCGTGTTGACTGATAAAAATATACTTTTATGAAGCCCTGAAATTGGCCAATCCAACCAGTGTAGCTTTGTCTAAAAAATCTAAATACAAATCTGCATAAACTGCATATGCGAAAAGCTTGAGGAATTTGGGTATATACTGTTTCATCCAATACATTTGGCGAAGACAATTTAAACGGGAAAAGACTGATATCCTAGAACTACCATCACGTCCTGGTCCAGGACACGAGACAATAACAAGGTTTCCTCTTATACATATGTAATTCTATATTGTACTCCGTGTTTCTTGTCCTATTTCTATGGCACCATCATTCCCCTTTGTCATAGAGGCCTTAGAAGCTATCTGCTGTTGTCAAACAAAGCTGAAATCAGTTTTGTACGCTTTCAGTCAAGTTGCAGTTTGGTGTAAGGGCAAACAGGCGACATTCGTCATACATACAATTCGCGAATTCACTTTTATATCCGTATATATAGCAACGATTTTTTTTTATTATTATTTATTTTTTAGGTAGGCGTGAATAAAAAAATATGTAGGCGTGAATTAGAAAAATGTGAAATAAACCATTACTCAACCGGAAAGGTTTATTCATAACCTCCCTTTTTTAAGTAGACACTATGCGTAGTCACAGGTAATGTTGCGCGTTTCAGGCCACGTAACACAAAGTCCAGTTTGGGAGATTAAAATCCTATTGCCTGTGTTATTCTTGGACTCTTAAAGCATCTCAGCTTCAAGAAGACACCTAACCACAGTCCGGGGGGCAAAGGACCCCCTGTGGGGCTTACGTGGGCCCCGGCAGACCAGTTTTACAGCTTGATACCTTTGTCTACCTTTTTCTGCAGGTGCAAATCGGAGTTCTTTCGATAAAGGAGGTTGAATTTGTCCCGCGCGCGGCGTGACGTCACTCGTGACCCAAGCTGCCAGTCCTGTTTGGATAGGCTTCTCCACTGCAATTTCGCCGGTGCTACTGTGGAAGGATTTTAAGGGGTGGTTTTAACGGGAAAGAGACGGACGATGGAGAGACTCGGAGCTTTACTAGTGTGCGCCTTTACGCTACAGACAGGTGAGAATAAATTGGTTCATTTTGTTTAGTTAGGAGAGCGGTGTGTAAGGATTTAGACAGCAAGAAAATCGCGGTGGTTTTGCTGAGTGATCTGCCGGTATGCCATGAGCACGCTGTGATTATGGCGGTGTTAGCTGACCTCCACAACTCATCACATCGCGCTGAGAATCCTGCTCCAAAACCTCGCCAGCCATGGAACTGGCCAACAGGTTTCATTCTAGAAGGCAATGCTACAGCCTGTTGGCGAGTTGGTGCGTCAGAAATACGACGTGTTGCGGTGTTTCTAAGCTCAAGGTGAGCCGGCAGTATACGTGGGTTGGGCGTAGGAAGGTTTAGCCGCTACTTCTGATACAGTCCGTGCCCGCCAAACGCTCCCGGCGTCTCGCTGTGTTTAACATGGCTACACAACCAGACTATACAGAATCACTCAAGCGACCGGTCTCTCTTACACATTGAACATCTGAATTAAAACTCTGAAAACCCTAGGAGTAGAAACAGAATACTATACTATTAGTACATGTCTAGGTCGAGCTTCTTAAACCAACACGAAGTCGTGGGAGTATAGCGTATTATGGAGACGGCACTTAATACATTTGAAATGGTATACCTGACCTAGGTGTGTAATGTATTTGTGTACCTTTATTTGTTGCACAATCTCCTAACTCTGATTTTGATTTTGCCCTGTCTTTTTTGCTGTTGCTGTGTAAACTCTGTATTCATGCTCTGGTGCTTCACATCATTGCTCTGGCTCAGCATATATAAATATTAATTGACCCAGGCTGTTTGTATGTGTGCACTCTGCTTGTGTGCTCCCCTGATGTACATACTCGTCATGCCCCGTGGTAGGTAGATCACTGCGTGTGTGTGTACATATATTGATTACAGTCTAGAATATAACACATTGCAGATAGCACACAAAACTAAACACAAGGATATTGTACCTTCCATACAGTAATAACCGGAAATAGTGATATTTGCCAACAGATGAACAGACAAGTGTTGATCCCACGGTTTGGGGGGTGGGGGGGGATGGGTGATTGAAACAAATATTTTTTGTCCGTTATAATGGTAAAGTACAGAGTTAGCTGAAGCTAAACAATACCCCTAATTAACCTGTAAGCCCCACCTTTATGCTCTCTGGTTAGATGAGTCAAACATCTTGCTTCATGTGATTTTGTCATGATACACTGGGAGGTAGCCTAGCACAGTCTGCTTATTAAGATGGGATTCAAAGAAGTGTCCCTGGATGTAGGCAGAAGGATCATTGCACAGTCAAGTTCTTCTGCAAGATATCTTATAATCCAATATATGACACACTGTAATTTTTTTAGCCTTTCATATGTCTCCATGTTTATTCAAGCATATTTTGAGGGCTGTATTTTGTGTAGACTGTTGGTGAATCCCTGAATTTAACTCGCCCAACCCATGTAGTTTTGTCTATAAAATCAAATTAAAAAGTAGGTGAAATTTGCTACTCCATGTGCAGAAAAGTTGAGTATAGTGTGTAATATTTAGAACTGCTTTATGGTGGACAACAAGAAGGCCAGTGTGAGGGTAGCTGACTTGGATACATGGACAGTGGTAGTAAAATGAATGAAGAGATAAACAATAGTTTCGGTATATGGCTATGACAACTGCTGCTTCCCTTGTTCATTTCCCCTTTCCTTTCCCTTTTACTTGTCCACCTCTTTCTCATTCACAACTTTCTGGCTACGTTGCTTTTTTGCTTTCTTCACCCCTACTGGCTTCAGTATACCTATTGTTAACCAGCAACACTACTGCCCCCCCCCCCTCAACACTACTGTCTCCCCCCCCTTTTTTTTTTTACATGCTCTTCTATATACACCCCAACCCCCCACCTCACTCCAGGCATTAAACACCCCACCCCCATGATTTACCTTATCTTTAAACCTTATCATTCTATTCATGTGCACCATCTCTGCCCCCTCCCCCCACCCCCCCACCCCCCACCCTCCTCATCTTGTGGTAATATTCTAGAGGTTGCAGTTGCCTTTAGCAGTTGTGATTCCTTATGACCTTGAAATACCCAGCTGTTGGCACACTTCTGGACAATGGGGTACTGCACAATAGGCCTAGCCCCACCTCACACCCTGTTACTCCGTCATTATGTCATACTGATTTATCCTCTCCTCCAATAAAGAAAGCGAATAGAGTTGGACGGTCCACATTCCTAATAGCACTGTTCCTAATTTGCAAACTGTTAGCCTTTTGGTCTTGTTAAGTGTGGGACCAGGAAATATGTCAAACTGAATTAAATTTTTCTGTGTGCCTTTGTAAACTGCATGACCCCATTCATAGGTGTAAAATAGTAACACAAACTGATGTGTAAACAGGTCGAATTTGCACAACTGGGCCAGCACCAGTGTTTATTTCAATGTAGTGTTTACATTGTAACACTTTTCATCACACAGTTTACTTTGTAACAGTTTTTCACAACACTGTTTACTTTGTGAGACATTTCAGCATTTGGTAAGTAGAATAAGCACTAAGTTGCATTTCCCACATTCCTGCTTGGTTGTACCCTGACTGTTGACTTGCACTATGTTGCTGTGTAAAATCAACATTGTTCTTGCAGTGGGAGTTTTATTAGATTCATATCTCCACAGACTGTTACTATAATTAGGTAATTGTTGAGCTAATGTGACTTGTGTTACACAATGTTTTACATATTGGGAAAAGATGTAAATATTGAATGCAGTGTGCTTACAGGATGTAGATATTTCAAGTATTAAAGAGAATAAGCCTCTTTAATTAGTGTTTAAATTTGGTTATCATTGACATGAAATTGCCACACATGCACTCGTAATCATACAGAATCATGCTAAGTTTGTGGATGTTTTGAGGGACTGTATAAATGTGTATGTAGATAATATAAACATAGAAAATCAGGAGGAGGTGAGGGGTATTTAGGCCAGAAAATCCTAGAAATTGAGTGTACAGACTTAATGTGAGGTACTGTTTAGACACAGTAGGCTGATGCAGTTTTGAGGGAATCTATATTTCAACATTTTGAAATATTTGAAATCTTTCAGCTGTGTGAAAACTTGTATAAATTAACTATTCTTAAGTCTAGCGCTTTGAAATTTTGAAAATTTTCAGCTGTGTGAACATTTGTATAAGTTAACTATTCTTAAGTATAGCATTAAACACTAATGAAATAAACCAAAGAGCTCATGGATGCATGCCCTTACCTTGTGCAATTGGTTCATTAAACCTTTTAGCTCACTTACTATGTTGAGGAGGCCACCAACCAATTATTTCTTCGATGTGAACCAAACTAATGATATTATTACATCTCTACCTAACCAATCATTCCAAGTTCTGGGCGAATAAATGTCATCTTCTAACCCCTTCCTTCAACAATTACTGCTAACATGACTAGAGGGTCAATCGAGTAAACTGCACGTTCATCTCCTGCTGTTCAACACATCCAGCAAGAAATCTGTTCATGAAGCAATTAGGAATTGATTCTTTTAACCAATCCGTCATCAGTGTACCTTCCATCCGTGTCTTCATTAACAGCATGTATTTCACATGCCAACCCTCCAACAATTTTGGCCAGTAGAGGATTAATTTCAGTGCCATATGTAGAATCACTTTGGTTCTGGAAAACTTTCGGACTCACAAACTAGACAAGGAGTATTAAAACTAACCAGTAAATTAAAACAAGAATATGATGGATTACATACAGAAAAGTAAAGTTTTCATATAAATTTCTTTCATTCGCAGACTTAAAAGATCTTAGAAAGCATCATTTTGAGTTGCATTATTTAAAGTTTCTTTATGCACAGTCACAATGTCAGCATTATAGTCTAGGATCAGAACCTTACCTGTTTTTCTTCTTACGGCTCTGAATTTAGATGCAGTTTAATAACTCATAAGATTTTGAAGGCAAATATCTATTGCTAAGATGGGAACACATTCATGTATGTGGCTCACAGGAATTAAGAAATAGATGAGACCACATTTGTTTAATTTGTCAAAGTTTGTACTGTTTTTGTAGTCTAATTTGTGGAGGATTTAGGGTGGATATATACCCATCCATGTGGACAGTGTGAGTAGGAGGTCTGTGTTAGCTACTTAAACTCTCTTTACAAACAGTTTCAAGAGGGAAAAAGATGGAAAGATACATTACTGAAGTATGGACACACAACTCAAAGAAAAGTGCCTAAAATTGGGAGGGGAGGGGAGGGGGGGGAGATTGGACACCATCTGGCCAAATGATGAATTGGATGTCCAAGTTATGGAAAGCATTAGGAGAGAGCTGAAGCAAGGTTGGATCCCTGCTGAAAGATAGAATTTCAGGGGAGCAAGTTTGAACAGGGATATTTACGGATATAAAAAAAGAATGATGTGTTGATCCCAAAGGCATTTATGGACACCCTATATGTGTATTGATGGAAATGGGTTATATGGATACTTACGTTTTGTATTGATGGGAAGGATATTTTTGGACACCGTGAAGTGTTACTGTTACTCTCTTACATAAAGCCCTGTCGAGGTGTTATATAAGAGTTGGGTAAAATTTGTGTGCTGTTTGTGACCTTGGACTTATCATTCAGTGTCAGATATTGCCAGTAATGTGTATGACAGATAAGACAGTAAATCTCATCAGCTGTTACAGCTGGTGTTGTATCCAGTGCGTACCTTATCATTTTGATCTTGTCCCATATTAAAGGATGCATACATGTGATAACTGCAGTATAGTTGACATGCCAGGAATTTTGAGCTGTTAGGAATGTCCAAAAATTATACTGAATAAACTATGTTACAGAAACATGGGAGCTGATTTATTGTCAATACATATGTTAACATACTGAAGTACACCACCAGCATCATAAGTAGTACACACTGCTATATGCAGACATGATTTTTTTCCGCTTTTTAGCGGAATTCCGCTTTTTCTTTGTTCAGTTTCGATTAATTTACCTGTTTTCCGCAGATTTTTCTAGCTTTTTTCTCATGTGCATATCATTTAGGTTATTTTTAGCCTTGATTTGGGGTAGACCCCTTCAGTAGCCTAATGGTTAGAGCGTTGGCCTCAAAGTCGGGAGACCTGGAATAAACCCTCCGACAGGGTCATACCAAAGACTTCAAAAATGGTATTTGTTGCTACCCTGCTTGGTGCTAAGCACTTAGAGGCTAGAGCAAGGAAACAGGACTGGTTGGCTGGGTGTCAACTGGATGGGGTGTCATATCTGGTGTCTTTGGCATGATACTTCAGTGGCAGCAGCACTTTGGCAGCATGGACTCATCCTGCCACAAGAAAACACAATATGTATGTACATGTATGTACACACACCTAATGGATCCTCGTTGTCATATGACTGAAAAAATTGTTAAGCATACTGACATACATACACTGATTTTGGACCTTTGTACTTGTGGCTTAGGTTACGCAGCAGATCAGATAGGCTTAATGCAGTCCGAGCTGAAAAGGGTAGTCATGAACTTTAGATAAATTATTGTATTTATCCTAAAAATCTGACCACCCAAAGAAAAAATTACTTTGGTGTTAAAAACCTTTTCAAAGCAGTTAAGATATCGTCTACAGTGCACCTTGCTCGTAAATCTCAAAATACCCTTCTGTGATCAGGAAGACTCTCAGCATAAGTATCTTAGTTATGAACAAAATTTTACAGCAACTACAAAGTATTAAGAAAAACCTGCACTTCCATACAATTGTAACAACTGTGACACAACCCTGCAGTGTGGCTGTGTGTGGGGACTATGACCTGTGTATACAGACCTGTCATAGATTGTACATACCACTGGGTAATTACAGCCTGAGAACAGTCATGTGGTGACAAAGGTTAAAGGTCAGGTAGATGCTAGTGCTGGTTTAATGTGCTGCTTAACTTCAATCATTATGCAGTTAACCCCTGATGCCGTTTTCACCCTGGCCTTGGTCCCCCTGTTCACACTTCCTAGCCTACAAGTCTCCATACCAACCAGCCTGCCTGCAGGAATGTCAAGAGTTGTGGCCAAACACTTCATTAATTAATGGGCTAATTGTCTGTGGGTGATGCTTATCACTGCATACATCATGGCAGATGTCAAACAACTCTTGTGGGAGTTATCTCCTCTTGGCAGGACAAAGTAGGGTTTTTTTCTGGAGGTTTTATACATATATGAGAATGTGTGTGCAAAGGCCTAACTGCATGGTATGGGGTGAAGGTGTGAGGGATAGTCTAGGAGCAACTTAGATATTTTAAAAATGTTTGGGTTAGTTAAATTACAATGTGCCTGTGTTCCTGTTTTCCTGGTGATGTTCAAAGATCTATAGATTAAACCTACTGGCTGATTTATTCTCAATATAATATCATCTTGGGAGCTTAAAGAGCTACTTCGGTGTCAAAACATCTGTGTCTTAAAAGCAAGGTGAATTGATAAAGACTGGGATAGTCTGAATTGCTTTCCTAAATTGTGAAAATATTGCAGTGAGTTAAAACTGATATTGTACATTTCGTCAGAGTATACGGAAACAAAATATTTCTGTCCCTTCCATTTTGCCTGGTGTGACATCACCCACGAACACATGGCGTCATCAATTGCTGACGTATATCCACAAATGACGCTGTCCTTTCAAACGCTCTTTGACGTCATCCCAGCATAAAGGCCTTACTCAACGTCACATCTGTGCCAGATTCAATGTCATACAGGGAATACTATCATGTCACATCAGGAAAATTTTACTGACACACCCGAAGATTTTGTTTTTCAAGGAATCTTCAGTTAAATAGAGTTAAATAGTGTTATTCATCAAAATCCTATTGAAACATATTGTTAGGCTTACTCCGTAGGATTGCTTTCATATCAGTGTAATATTTCTACGCATATTTTCTACGTATTCTGACCAGAATTCGTCTGTCCGTTAAATAACTCCAGTAAAATCCATGAGTTGTGGTTTGTTACATGCATGTCCATCGTATACACAACAGGTCAGAATTGTCATTCAATTGGTGAATATATGAAAACATACAAAGTGTAATGGAGATAACACCACACATTGTGATTTACGCCATTCTCAAACAGCCAGCATTCTGGTGGGAGGAAAGTGAGCAGAGTACATGGAAAACAATTGCTATACCAATATCTGTATTATAAGTGAATATACTATGTACTAAATAATCAGAAACCTGATATACAGGTTGCCTACTGTAGGAAAATGTGTACAACTACCTAGGGGGGAAAAGGACGATAAACTCAAGTCTCCACTTATTACAGAAATGGCCAGACTCAACTAGTGCATTCACTATGCTACACAAGGACTTTAATTTACCTTTCATGGTGTGTCCATTGTCTGTGATTTTTGCATTTGATACGGATTGATATATTGCTCAGTACAGGAAATTTTAGTGATCATTATCAAGTCCATGCAGCTCATGCTGGTTTCCTCTCCACCTGCAGTGTAATGCTTGATGGTTACACCTCTTGTGTCTTTTCTATGACTCTTACAATGAGAAAGGAGCATTGTGAGCACAAACAGGGTTGAATGAGTGCTCTATTGTCATTTTAGTATGTACATTATTTTATTTATTTGATTCGTGTTTTACGCCATACTCAAGAATATTCCACTTATATGATGGCAGCCAGCATTATGGTGGGAGGAAACCAATGACCATCCACAGGTGGCTGACAGACCTTCCAACGTATGGCTAGAGAGGAAGCCAGCATGAGCTGGACTTGAATTCATAGTGACCTCATTGGTGAGAGGCTCCTGGGTCATTACACTATGTTAACCCAACTGAGCCACGGAAGCCCCCTATGTACATTATGCTGGGTGCACTTTGTTCGCATACATTCAGTCTTTAACCCAATCATGCTAATGGTATCTGGTGCACGTGTGGAACCCATATTACTATCTGTGCTGAATATGCTGAGTAGGCAAGATTTGTTCAAACAGTCTGGAGTAATAAGGGTACAGTGATTTGTTTCACTTGTGAACTTCATGGAGTTTAAATATTTGAAATTAAACTCAGGTGCATGAACATTTATGCTGAGCATTGTTGTGAAGTAGAGATAGTCCAAAATATGTCCAACTGAAATGTATGTGGTTGAATTGAATGTAAATATGCGTAGATACTGATATAAATTGCCCAGGTATCTTGAGTTATCCAGACAGCTTTGTGCTATTTTCTAAACCTTGTAAGCTAGAGTATTTGAATTGGACTTGCTTCATTCATAACCTGTCATTGTGGAATGTTACACTAGGTACATGCAAACCTTGCCCAGGGTAACAAAGATTTTCCAGACTTAAGTCAGGTTTAGATGTAGTCTGAACTTGTGGCATTGCTTACTCCTCAACTACCAGGCCTCCGCAATCAAGAGCGGTAGCACGCCAGCATGTCATAATGACCAAAGAGGCTCTCACCAATTTCAAGTCAAGCTCATGCTGGCTTCCTCAACGGCTGTTTGTGGGAAGGTCTGGGTTTCCCCCGGGCTCTGCTTGGTTTCGTAATGCTAGCCGCCATTGTATAAGTGAAAAATTCAATCAGATTGATAAATAAAATAAATATTCTTGAACTTAGATTTGAATTTAAATGCTTATTTTCAATTTCATCATAAAATTTACAAGACCTTTCTTAATTAACATAAGAGAATTAACATAATACTATAAATATGTACCCAAGGCCTGTAACCCTTTTAGCTCAGTGAACTGTTAAGAAGTTGAAACTATAAAGTGTGTCTTAAGTCAACTCTGTTATCCTGGGGCTTGGTGACACTGTAGGCTTAACTTCCATGACCCTGGATGCTAATTAGTAGGTAATGTCAGGGTGTAATATACATTAACTTTGTGATCCGGGCCAAGTGACACTGTAGACCCTAGGTGCTGATTAGTAGGTGATGTCATGGTGTAATATAAGTCGACTTTGAGAACCTGGGACCAGGTTACACTGGAGGCCTACCCTAGGTGCTAATTTGTAGCTGATGTCAGCGTGTGACCACAGGTATTCTCCTAGAGCTGCACCTGTTAATGGTGACAATCAAAATCCAGGTTGTCAAATGTTCTCACCTATACATACCAGCCTACTCCCCCTTACTCACCCACTAACGTTTGACCCACACTGCACCCAGTTGCCCCTGGTCTGCTCTCCTACCACTGCTGTGTAACATAGTCAACATTCACATGTTCAAGTTCCTCTATTTGCTGAATTAAGAGGTTCAGTTTGGCATATAGTTTAAAAGAACAGACAACTCTGGACAAAATGTATAGGCATGGCCAAAGTACCCCTTTTAAAGTTTTCAGCAGCAAACATTTTTATTTTGTGATGCTTCTTAAGAATTCTAGCTTAGAATTTAATTTTTAGAGTTGTATGTACGAAGTATGTGGAAGTCTTATGTATATAATCGTGTTTCCAGCCCTGCTCTGGTGTTGAATCAGTTTGATGAGTGTGTTGAAAATTCTCTGTAATTGTGCATCTTACGATGGTGTTTTCTGTAACATGTAGTGTTGTTTTCTGTTACAGTAGCGGCTGTGACACTATATATGTGTAACTTATGATGGTGTTTTCTCTTCACAGTTGTCGCTGTAACGCTAACGTCCAGTGGCTCAACCGAAGCAGGTGTGGGAGGGAACGCTGTATTCACCTGTCGAGTTACAGGACTTTCACTTCTCAGTCAGACGGTAAAATGGGCAAAAGTGGACAACAAAGACCCACGAGTTACAAAGGAGATCAGCAATCATATTAGTGTTCATGACACTGTTCATCACTCTATAGAAGCGACTCAGGAAGGCGGTGATTTCGTGTACAAATTCACCATTAAAGGTAAATGAGTATGGCACCTTTCCAACGACACATATCCAAGCATACATATTCACTAGTACAGGTAACAGAATGTACTCCATCAGAATGCCATATCATACAGTATGCACCTTTACAGTGCCATGTAACACAGTATACACATTTACAATCCCATCTAACACAGTACACAATTACAAGGTCATATAACAGAGTATACACGTTCACAGTACAATATAACAGTATACAAAATTACAATGCCATATAACAGAGTATACACCTTTACAATGCTATATAAAAGTATACACCTTTACAATGCCATATAACAGTGTACACCTTTAAGATGCCATATAATACAGTGTACACTTTGATGATGCCACACAACAGTGTACAGCTTTGTAATGCCATATAACAGATATAAAAGTGTACATCTTTGTAATGGCTTCCAACAGAGTGTACACCTTTACAGTGCCATATAACACAGTATACACCTTTAGAATGCCATGCAATATGCACATTTACAAATACCATACACCAATATACATCTTTACAATACCATACAATAATGTACACCTTTTCCGTTGCATATAACAGGGCATACACCATTACAGTGCTATATAACGGGATACATCTTTGCAGCACCATAAAAATGGGTATACTCCAGTACAATTGCTTGTAACAGAGTGTGAGCTTTTATAATTACAACTCTGTATGCATACAAGTATTCAAAATTACATTCAAGAGTCTAAAGATTCTTTAATTACTGATAGCTATGTGTAAAGGCACATGTTCACAATTAGAGGTAATCAAGCATACACCCTTTGGCTTGTTTACCTGTCAATTCACCTGTAATACTAAGGATAACTGATTGAACACCTTTAACACTACAGGTAAATGAGTACACACCTTCACAATTACCCTATTTCCTATAACTTTTGGGACACTTGGTCTTTTCATCTTAGCCAATGTATATGTAATTGTAGAAGGAATGTTGAACAACATACTCATCTCTTTTGGCTGGTAATGATATGGTAAAGAAATGTAATATTCTACTTTCAACACTACTAATATCTGTTCCAAAAGTTAGAATTAGGGTGAAGGAAACGGAGTACATTCATCAATCTTGGCGTTTGCACCTGTAGGCCATGATGGTAGAAGGTGCTTGCCTTGCAATAACCATGACACACATGGTACAGGCTCAAAACTAGGCCTTGGACAAGGAGAAAATTTGTAAATTCTCCCACTCTAGCTGTACATTGGTGGTTGGTGACAGAAAGTAGTTGATGACAGAGGCGTGGCCATTTTAGGAGCCTTAACATTTGATAGCGACCACTTGTGTTACATTAAACTGGTGTGCATATCTGAAAGTCACATATACATGTGGGAAAGTTTGTCAGTAACCTGCCAAAGGTTGATAATTTATCCAGTTCACTCAAGTTTCTTGCATCTGTAAAACTGACAGCCATCTTATAATAAGTGAAAAACTGCTTCAGTATGGCGTCAGGTAATCAAATAAATTATCACCTACATAAGTCATCCTGTATGTAACTCCCGGCTCTCACGTTGGTCAGACCTTGACCAGAGTGCCTCTACTTGGCCACAATGTCTGTCTATCCCACACTTGCTTGATCCAACAACCTCAGGTCTGCCAGCAGCCTACACAAGATCATGGGTTTCCGCTTTCCTCTCATCATAATGCTGGTCGCTGTCATACCAATGAATTGTTCTTAAGTACAATGTCAGGTGTAAGGCACCAGTCACATGAACAAATAATTCAAACAACCGACATATACGTAACGTGAAGTACCTGGAGGATATGTTGCTTTTGTATCCCTGCGCTGTCCATAATCATTAAGATGTTCTGTTACTTTGTAGATGTCCAGAAATCTGATGATGGTGCCTATAAATGTTTTGTGGAAGAAAAGGAGAAGATTGTAGCAGAAACAAAGGAGACTCTGACTGTTAAGCGTAAGTTTGTCCGCAGTGGGTAAATTTTTGGCTAACAAGATGTTAGTAAACATTGCAACAGAAACAAAGGAGATTCTGACTGTTACACATAAGGTTACCTGCACCGAGTGAATTTTCAGGTGACAAGATGTTAGTAAAGCTATGACAGTGGGTTTTTAGTACATTTATTAATGTATTTCATATAAAGAGCATCAAGTAAATCTGCACTTTTAGAAGCACCTGAAGATCTTAAGTGTTACCTTTGATGCCAACATTTGTATTTTGGGAGTAGGAAATTACTAAAACTTGACGAGGCCCAGTATATACGGTGCATATATCAACCAGAATCTAGCAAAATACATAACCTGAAAAGTGTCAAACTTTGGATGATACACAGTAAGCAGTTTGATTTACAGGCATGGGAATTTTCTGTCTTTAGACGTAATTCCGTCTTTTTTTTGTATGAAAATATCGTTTCTGAGATTCGTATAAATCAGGTGAGAAAATGGGGGGGGGGGGGTGAAGAGCTTGAATCTGACCTGAGCAAGAGTTTCAAACCTGCATTGACTTTATTTAATATCTGTAATCTTTTACTTCATCTGGTCTTCCGACTTCCCGAGTTGCGCATATCGGGCATTCGTGTACTGCCGTAAACTGAAGTGATATTTGGTTGTCGCAATCCGGACAACCCCATTCCCATAAGACACGTACAGAAATGATACAAATAGAAGTGGGGATTGACCTGCCTTCGAGAGCGAGTACAGTTTTCGGTAGTCGTTAAACCGGAAATCGCCAACCGCGTGTGCATGAAGGTCGGTCCGTGAAGGTCATCGTCGTCCGGAAAGAAATTGTATCGATCGATCAAAGATAGATGTGAGTACTCCCTGAATTTCAAATAGTCAGAAATATATCTTCTTTATAAATGTGTAAATGTAACTTTTGTGTGATTTTCTGCGTGTTTTACACACAGTGAAGATAACATTTCTAAATCTGTCTCCTCTGCTTGATACTGAGTGAACTTCTCCAAAGTTGTCTCCCCTGAATATCGGATTACGAAAACAGCAGGCTTTTGAATTGATTGATCAAGACAACGAAATATTTTTATTCAACAAATCTGAGTATTTGATTTATGAATAGTGAGACAGATTACATTATAATTAACAGTGTTAGTAGTCTCCTATCGGCGGAATAGAAGGGGACTTGCACTCTCTCTGTCTGACCCATCTCTGTAGGCTATCTATTCTTTCTAATTTTATTTTTGTTTTACTTTTTGATATTTTACTGAAACTTGGTATACAGGTCAATTATGAATAACTGTCATATGTTGCATAACCAATTGAAGTTTAAGAAAAATTTGCGATTTTTTTTCTCAAGGTAATTACCAGTTTTCCCACTTTCTGAGCTTAGAAAATTTCACACAAAATAGGAGAGTTTTCCATATGTTGCTTTGCATTTAAACAACATTTGTTTATATTTCAGATACTAGTAGTTGGATTGACAAGCATGTCAATCAACAGGGTAATTGTTGAAAGGGGAAAACAGGATGTCAAGGCTATTGATAAAAACCTTAAAAACAAATGGAACTGGAACTGGTTGGAACGCTCTGTGGCTGGCACATTCCTAGATCATTGCATAAGAAAGCTTGATACACCAGGCATGGCTTTCTGTATATGGTGCGCATCCGACATTAATTATGCCAGCAGAGGATGGAAAGCTATTGAAAAGCATTGACACCTGGGTGTGACATTTGCCATTCCTCAACGTTATGTAGCAACCAGATGGCTGTCGGTGTATGACGTAAGCCTAGACACTATACGAATGCTAGATGCATTAACAGTATTTTATTACTCTTTCTTACCACAAACAGATCGTGTACATTTCCTTCGCCTCTGTGTTGAAGTTTACCAGTGAAAGAACGTGAGTGAACTAGCTCTTGCTCATATCAGACAGAGTACTCTTCAAAAAAAGAAAAAAAGCGAGGAAAGGTCGACTGACAGAGAAGATTTTCTTGAAAAGAAAACAAACGCAGCTGAACATGATGTTCTACTCTGATGTCCTACCACTGGTGAAAAAGTATGTGATGGTCTTTCAGAACCCAGAACCTCTCATCCACAAACTCCACGATGAACAGTTGCAACTGACAAAAGACTTCCTGTCCTGTTTCTTCCCACCAGAGAAGGTCAACAAAACCTCTAAACAGCTGAAGTCGCTCAACCTCTCTGACAAGGATAATCAACTATCAGATGACCTGGTTTTCTTTGGCGGCGAGAAGGTACAGAAAATCCTAAAAGAAGCAAAGAAACAGGACTCGGTTGTAGAGGATTTCAAGAAGAAAGCCAAAGCTGCCTATATTGCTTGTGGTGCTTATTTGCTAAAGAAGATGCCATTTGGCAATCGTCTCCTAAGAAACCTGTCTTCACTTGACCCATTATGCAGAGGCCATAAACTTGCCATGAAGTACATGGAAAACCTGCCTACAATTGTTACAAACGTGCTGAAAGAAGAAGAGAAAGGTTTGTTTTCCTCGGAAGTGAGGCGGTTTCATGTTGATGACAGTCTGCCATCTTATGAACCCAATACACGACTGGACACATGGTGGACATTAGTGTTCAAGAGTGGCAAATATCCGTTATTGTCAAAGATGACAGCAGCTTTGATTGGGTGTTTTCATGGGCCACAGGTTGAGAGCTCATTCAGTGTGATGAACTACGTACTGGACAGTCACTCAGCCAAAATGAAGATTCCCACATTCAATGCCATACAAACTATCAAGTACACTCTCAAAGCAGCTGACAAATGTTCTGTTGATTACTTCCGCAGAAATGATTACCTTCATGATCCTATCAATATGAAAGTTGTCCAGACCATACGGGGAGCTGCAAAGGATTACAAACAAGAGAAAGAGGTGGCTCGTTTGGCGTTAGAGGAGAAAAAAGCTGTACACTCCGTAACCCAAGAAAAGGCAATCAGCAAAAAGCAATCCGTATTGTTGGCAGGGAAAGCTTCCAAACGGGCTAGGAATGCTCACCTTCGGGGTGTTCTGGAGAAGCTAGCAGCTAAGAAGAGGGCAGGGGTACCAGCCACAGATACCAGTCCGAGGAAGAAGGCCAAACGTGTTTGATGGGATGGGAAGCTGACGGTGTTAATATGTATATACAATTGTTGTAAATAATCAGTAAAAATGTTGTGACCGTGTGAGGCTATGGAAATGGCCCTATCCGTGAATTTGTAAATATGTGAAGTCCTGAGTGAACTTTCCAGAAGTGAAGGTGTGTCATTGACCAGAAAAAAAGCGGCCAATTTGGAAGGTAACATTTGTGAAAAGTAACTGACATCTGAAAGCTTTTATTGTATGTTAGGGTAACTAAAGAAGATCCAAGAAAAACACTTTTTTTTTTCACCTATGGTCACGAAACATTGTTATTTCATCTAAAATTCGCCTACCGGCGAGAGGGGGGCGCTGCCCCCCTCCCGTACTCTTCCCCCACTCAAGCGCAAGCGCTCTCAGCACCGCCGCTATCGCGCCGTCAATTTATCAATCTGTTTTATTTTCACCTGTTCCCCATGCCTGGATTTAAAGGTTAGATATACTTTACAAATTCTGGTTTGATTTTAGCTAAGTGTGCTTTTTTTCTTTTTTACAATAACGCCCTGATAAACTAACAAAATGGCTCCAAGAAGCAGTCATTAGTTTTCAAGGTGGATGGAAAAAAACGTATGGAATTCTCCAGGCCATTGAAGAAAATCCTGATCCAATTTGTGTACCATTGTTTGTTGTACTTAATCAGTGAATCTAGCTAGATTACAACTGTTTATATAAATATATCCAAACTTATGGTTTTGTTCAGCACAATAAGATATACAGCCTTTACTTGGGAGCTATGAAGTGGATAAGACAAGAATTCTGTGTACATTAAAAACCCATATTATGTGTTTAAGGGAAATGGAGTCGACGTTGATTGGTTGACAGTGTAGATAGGGTTTCCTGGGTTAAATCTTGTGACCTCGGCCAAGCTGGAATAAGTGTATTGTACCTAAAATTCAGCTTAGGCAAGGTAATGCCTGGACATGCTTGTCTCTCAAACAAGCCAGCCAGGATCGATTCTGCATTCCTTTAATGGACCATGTACATAAACCATTTTAATATGAATACCGTTCAGCTGATGTCTGTTCCTCTGTCTGTAGAGCCTGTGGCCTCGCTGGAGTTTCAAGTGGGCCCATATAAGATCGACTCATCAGAAGATGGAGTGCAAGAGTTTGAACTGGATCGGTTTGATCCCAACCTGGTGCTGAACTGTAAAGTTCGCGGCAGTAACCCCGCCGCCCAGGTCATGGTGAAGATCGGTGAAACAGACGTGACACCTAAATTGAGACGAGAGGATCAGATGGTCACCAATGGCAAGACGTTAGAGTCCATCAGGGCGTACAACACTGATCTTGACAGCACAGGAGTGTATAGTCTTGACCCTTCTGTTGTTGGGAAGGAAATGTCATGTTCAGCCTGGCTGGAGGGAGACGAGGGGAACAAACGGGAGGCCAAGGCACTGTTGAAAGTCAAAGGTGTGTATGTGGGCAGGGGGAGAAATAGTAGGGAGCAAATACGATGCTAGCTAGTACATTTACCATATAGGTGTTGTATTAGAACATCACATTTATTATCACAGCAGAAAATAAAATCTGTTTTTTTTTGTTTTTTTTTTAAATCTGTAGATCAGCTAGCAGTGACAAGTGATTTCTCATAATGTGGATTCTACTAAGCCCTTACCAACAAGTATCAGAATTGCCCCTTTTCAGTTAATACACATATTCAGTATAAAAGCTCTGCAAATGAAGGTCTACTTATACTTAAATAAATAGTGATATTTTTCAGAGTAATGTAGAGAAAGGCATTCATCCAAAAGACATCCATTTTTCCTTTACCATGAGGGACACTGTCATCATAAAACTGCCAGTTCTATGTCCACTGAGTTTGGCTCAACACCACCTGGTTAATGATTTCAGTTATTAGAAATTGGTAAAAAATTCTTGATCTAGTTCTAATTTCGTCTCCTTTACATTAAACTGCAGTTCATTTGCATGCAATTTTCACTGAAAACCGAATCTTTCCTTATTTTTATGAGCACCAATACCCTGTAGGACACCATGACGTAAACCCATCACATCTATAAATTCCATCTGAAAAGTTTTGTAGGTCATGCAGGACTAACTTCTGTTGAAGAGTGAAGCAGCTGTATGAGTTGTCTAAAGTCTGTGCCAGCTTGTTATGTTGACTTGCCCCCGTCTTATTCACCAGTTTTTGCATATGATGCATCCTACCAGTTTTGATTTGTTCTTGTTGATTACTTTTGACCTTGACCTTGAACTAGCCTGAGCATGTCGCATGGACAAGGAAGCATGTTAAAATTGTTTCATGCAAATCTGTCATTTTTTTTCTTTGTTGTGACCAGCAGGATTTGACTATTTGTGGCACAAAATTTTTAGAATGAGTTTTTCTGTTTTTAATCGTCAGATTCGTGAGGTACATGTATGTTTTAAGGTAGTGTTCTCTTAAAATCTTGTGAAGTTTTCGTCTCTCTGCGTAGTTAAGTGGCTTATGTGTGGTGAAAACAGTAACCAGTCAAATTTCAGGAGCAGTCATTGGTTTCAAGAGCATTAGTTGCTGTAGTCCAGCTTTAATCGTTATCTTTGCAGTCTTATGTGGACATAGCTCTGTTCCTCCACCCTGAAAATGTGGCCAGTCAACTTGGGGGGATCATTTCAAGCTTAAACCAAAAAGCAGTGGTGTAACTATTTTGTATGGTTTGCCCTCATTATTTGCTTAGTACAAAACTTGTTGAGCTGTAAACATCGGCTGTCATCAGTTTGTGGAATCCTGTGCTGTAAACATTATCTCTCATCAATTGATGGAATCCTGAGCTGTAAACATTAGCTCTCATCATTTGATGGAACCCTGTGCTGTAAACGGTCCTCTCATCATGGGGTAGAACCCTGAGCTGTAAACATTAGCTCTCATCACTTGATGGAATCCTGAGCTGTAAACATTAGCTCTCAACATTTGATGGAATCCTGAGCTGTAAACATTAGCTCTCATCATTTGATGGAACCCTGTGCTGAAAACGGTCCTCTCATCATGGGGTAGAACCCTGAGCTGTAAACATTAGCTCTCATCAATTGATGGAATCCTGAGCTGTAAACATTAGCTCTCATCAATTGATGGAACCCTGAGCTGTAAACATTAGCTCTCATCACTTGATGGAATCCTGAGCTGTAAACATTAGCTTTCGTCATCGTTTCATGGGACTGTGGTGCTGAAGCAGAGAACATAAAAACATCACCAGACCCCCAAGTTACTGACTGGAGAGCTATAAGGGTAGGGCATGTTTGTAAATGTCTTGTCATTTACAGAGCCCCCTAAAGTGGAGTGTGGGAACGTCACGACGAGACCGGGAAACCGACGAGTTATGATTGAGTGTACAATCAAGTCCCTTGTGGAACCCGAGAAGATCTCCTGGTTTGTGGACAATGAAGACAACCCCATGTTTGTGCCTGCCACTGATGTGCAAATGGGGGAATATCGTGCTAAGACATCAAAGGTGAAGTCAAGAAAACCTTCATTTGTGCTTTGTACAAGGAGTTACTAGCTTCCTCTCCGGCCGCACACGAGAAGGTCCGCCTTCTCAGCCTGGTTTCCTCCAACCATAATGCCATTGCTGTTGTATAAGTGAAAAGATTTTGAGAATGGTGTAAACACCAATCATGTAAATAAATAAATATTAAAACTTATGTTCAAGTTATTGGAAAAAGATTAGATTCTAGGTATAGAAAAAACTTACTACATAGCAACAATCTGGCAAGCTACAGATGACGTTTGAGTTTCGGGTCATTTCATCTGAAGATGATGAAGACTTCATACATGTAATGATTCTCTCCTCCGGGGTTACCTCCCACCATAATTCTGGCCTCCACCATGTAAGTGAAATATTTTTGAGTCTGAGGTAAAACACAAAGAAATAAATATAAACATTATCTTTTCCTCAGGGATTTAACACAGGTGAATATCAGTTCCTCCTCCAATGTTTAAATCTACCGTTTCCTCTGAATTTAAACATTTCTTTTCATTTCATTAAAGGATGGAGAAAATCAGGTGAAGGTATCACTGGAAATCGGATTGGTTGCAGAGAAACATTTTGACACGATATATGAGCTAAGAGCGAAGGTTTCTCAGAATGATTTGTCCCATGTTGTCCGACTGCACATGAGTAAGTTTTTAGTTGATTCCTAAAGGCTAAGTATAATGAACATCTAATATGCATATTATAGTATCAAACAAGCATGCTTTCGTTCAGGATTTTTACAGGGGTATTTACTGTAATTTGAATTCTAACTCTTCTTTCAGGCAATTTTTTTTTTTGTTTTTTTTTTTTTTTTTTGTATGGTTTTATGTTTTTTGTCATCAGCATCAGTAATGCTTATTTTCAGGCTGCCAAGATGGAGTTTGCATGATCTTTCCTTTGCATGACTTGTGTATATTTGTGCTTGACATATTATCTTTTAATCTTTTGTATGACTATTGCATGCTTTTGCCATGTTTTTGTGTGTGTGTTAAACTATTTGAACTGAATGTTTATTGGTTGTCCTTTAATTTGGTAAGCTCATGGGTTATGTTCTATTGGTTAATGTTCGAGATTTACACGTACTTGTGGGTACTGTATATACCCTGTTGCCTACCCCACATGTACACTCAACTTGTCAGATTTGGGGTACCTGTATCTTTCTGTTATATTCCAATATTTCACGAGTTGAGAATTAGATCAATCAGCATGGAATTCTTTTCTTATTCTGGCGGAAAAAAATCAACATGGACAGAAAATAATCTGCATAGTGCTTGTTAGCAGAGCTCTGGTTTTGTTATTTTTTTTTTTATGGAGCGTCGATCAGGTTTGATGTACTAACTCATTTGAATCTTACCCTTACTGTTATAGGATAGTGATTTTCTACATCCATATGTACACAATGAGTAATAATGAGAACTTCATGTAATTAAAGTTTGAAGTTCTACTCACAGGTGAAAAAATATTGGCTCAGATCTGAAAAATTTGTATAATCTGGTGTCTCATAGACATTATTCCTTCACACGAGAAAGAGGGCAAACTTAGATAAGGCACCACTCTCCTGTTGAGTACAAAGAGCTATTGTGTTTGCCCTAAAAAATTGGAAGGGAAAAGTTCATTTTTTGAAGCAAGATAAAAACGTGGAAATGTTAAAGGTGCCAAATCTTCAAGTTTTCTGTGCAAACCTCAAAACAACCTTTCCAAGATCAATCAGCACTCAAAATCAAGCAGAATATTTAACGTTGTACTCAATACTTATCTCCAAGTTTGTGAAGGATAAGTACTTATATTTGGAGGTCACAATTTGTGAGCTTGTCATCATAATTGGCCATCTTTCGGCACTGATTTTGTGTGGATGCAGGAAAATGCGCAGTGTGTATAATAAAATGTCAGTTATCAGACTGTCCCCCACTCCATCAGATGTCAAGGTGTTCCTGAATGCCCCCCCCCCCCCACCCAGCCCCTCGCAATCAAAGGTCAATCAATCCACATCCCCCTACCGACTCTCCTCACCCCAAGGTCGTTTTAAAGACTGAATTCTGTGATGTATGTAGCTACCCATCAGTGCAACCTTATCAGAGCTCTGGTTTACACTGGCTGTATTTTATGTTCGCTGTTTATGTACAAATGTCCATTAATTTTGGCTTTTGTTTTGCTTTGAAAAGATGAAACTATCATTGTAGAGGGTATGTATGGTTATATTATAATATTTAATTTGTATTTCAGCACAGTCTTTTTGTTAAGTTGGGCCTGGTGTTAATTTCCTTTTTCTTTGTGGAGGGTTTTATTTGTAATTTTACTTGGCATTGACATGCATATTGTTACTCTGTGCATATTGTCTACCAAAGGGGTTTGGTAGATAGTATCCACTTTATGGTAGAGGAGCCAGATTGCTGTCTATCAAGCACAAAACCTACCGAAAATGACTTGGGCAAGTTCTACTGTGCGGCAGCATGATGATAATACTTTATGAAAAGTATGAACATTATAATGTACAATACACATGTGCCATATTTGACACATGTTGACATCATGTTTTTGTGTTTTGATGACAATTGTTTACAGTTATTTTCAATTATTTGACCCATTTGTGTTTACGTCTTTGGCACTAACAGTTCCAGTAACATTGTTGCAAAACTTTTTAGACTTGTGTACTACGGTTAAGACAAAATCACACTTTTTGGGGATTTGTTCCGTGGGAATTTATATTAGTTAATTTAAACTTGCCTTTTGGATTCCTACTCATGTACTTGTATGTTTAAGTCATTTGTCTTGATATTCTTCATATGTGAAATAATTCATCAAAGAAAGTACTAAACAGGTGTTAAATGTGTAAGAGGTATGACTTTTAACCGGTATTTGTTGCAAGCTTATTTCGTTACATGTAAACTTGTGCATAATTTTTGATTGTTCCTCGTTTTGATTGTTGTATTCCTTCATCTGCATGTGATGCTGGCTTTAATATTGGCTGCTCCTCTTTCATGCTACAACATACGCGATTTCAACAAAGAGTGTGCCAGTAGAAAACAGGAAACTATTTAGGACAGCAGATTTAAGGAACCTATTAGGTGCTACACACTACATTCAAGGGAGAATGAAAACAGCCCAAAAATGCACGTCCTCTTTACATATATATAAATGGACAGAAGCCATAAGTCTCTTCCAGATCTTACAATGGTGCGGGGGTGGCGGGTACCTTCTCCATCAAAAAATTCAGCTTTCCTAGTTGAAATGACTGTTCTCTTCCAATACATGAGTAATACATGAAGAATACACTACCAGCTTGACCACGAAACATTATTCGAAGTGTGTTCGGATTTTCTAGAGTGTCCGAAAGAATGACCTATAGACTTCACAGCTTAGGCCTGAATTGTTTAGGCGGGAAAAGTTCCCGATTTTCACAACAGATAAGAGCTAATAAGAAAGAAGTGAATAACTATCATACGATAGTATCCAAATATTATGAAATTATTTTAGCCATAAGCCATTACTGATTTTTTATATTGACATGTCAGGTGTTAATAGTATGAAGCTAGGGAAAATCGGATATTTTGTATTGTATTATAGTTTTGCTTTAGAATAAGATTGCTTTGGTAGCCTAAAGTCGTGAGTTGACCATTCATACATGTAATGCTCAGTCAACCGTTTCATTTGGTACCAAATTAAATTGTTATATTTCTAGGGAAGGTTTGCTAGCAACCTGCAGATGATCGTGGGTTTCCCCCGGGCTCTGCCCGTTTTCCTCCCACCATAATGCTGACTGCCTTCGTACAAGTGAAACATTCTTGGGTACGGCGTAAAACACCAATCAGATAAATAAATATATTTCTAGGCTAAAGGACTGGCGGTGTGGTATATGTAGCTGGGGTTAAATTTTGGGTGTTGATTCCTCCAAAGTTACAAAGGTGTTGTGGGCATGTCGCATGCTAAGTGCTTCCATATGAAGACATCGTGACCTAAGCTCGATGTGGTTTGGGCGTGAAATCCTCTTGATAGAAGACCACAGACAAACGCCCTGCGAGAGAATTCAGTAAAAATAATAATTTACAAACAGGTATGCACGGGGCTGTTTCAGACCCAGATTGTTGGTGATTGTTTGGATCCATTCAGTAACGGAGGAACAAATAAGTTGAAGTGTTATGGTTTCCTCCATTATGTTCAAGCTGTTGTTTGAGCCTTCAGCATGCTGGCTTCTGTCGTGTGAGTGAAATATTTGTTGAGTATGGCGCACAACATTGCTTTGATATATAAGACCTCAGGAAAATGCCCCCTCCCCCCTTATAATCCCCTATCCACCCTCCACCCACCCCACCCTTTCCACCCTAACCCAAAGAGACTTATAATCTGTTAATCAAAGGAGAAGTAAACTGGGTCGTTCCTGCTAGGAACGCTCATGCCCACTGGCGCCTGATCATGCCCAGCTGATTTTAACATCAAAGTGATGATATTTTTAAAGTAAAAGAAAGCTAAAATATGAAATAAGGTTCATCATACAGACAACTGAAAACTGTGTGTAAAAATGCTTGCATTTATTTTTCGGATTTTTTTAAAGAGTATCAAAAGGCATTCTAATATTTGAATACTATGATGGGCTTTATGAACTATACTGACGGCATCTAGGAACTCGGATCACCTCCCTGATGTTCACTTGAAAGAAGGAATTTTTGGAACATTATTTCAGTAATCCTTCACTCATAGGTAAAACGAATTATTCCAACATTCAGGGTCGGAATTACAAGTGCTTTTTGACGTCACAGTTCCTAAACTTTGACAGTATGGTCCATAAAGCCCACCTTAAAATTCAGATGTTTGAACCCTTATAACTCTCTTTACAAAAACCTAAAAAAATAAATGAAAGAATATTTATGCATAGTTTTAAGTGGTCTATTTAGTGGTGTCTACTTCGATTTTGAGTGGTCTTTTCCTTTGAAGCTGAGCTGAGTTTATGTATGATACAGTTGTGGATGCACGTTCAGATTTCCGACGGCTTCAATCAGCGTCCCTCCCCAAAACAGACTACGTGCAATCGCAGTGCCCTAGCATTTGTACAAGTCCATATTCCAGAAGTATGGCCATGTATGCTGAAGTCCTGCTAGTTTCCAGCGGTTATTGTAGTTATGACGTCAGCATTGCTGTAGTTGGCTACGCTAACATCTTTGAGTTGATTGTATAAAGTTGATTGACCCTTCACTTTTCAGGCATGACAGAAACCACCACCCCAGGTTTGTTGACTTTAAATTCAACACTCCAAGAAAGGCTGCATTTGGAGATTGAATTTCGCTTTCTGTTTCCATTTATTTGGCTTTCCCGTTTGTCTTGTATGTGCTCAGTCTCATGCTTCTGTATTATTATTATGATCATGACGATGATGTGTATGTAAAATATCGTAGAAGCATACGTTATGTTAGTGTTGATTTTATTTTTCCGCAGACTTTGTTTTGCTCAAGTTTTCAGATGTTTTCTTACCGTATTAATCAAACGATTGAAGCTCCTACGGTTGCAGTCCTCCACATGAAAATTCGGACGACTGAACTGGACCAGTTATCGCCTAGCAGTTGTTCACCTCTTAATACCAACCCAATTTAGCCTACTTCATAAAATTAAAATCCATAATTCTTTCCTTCATGGGTGTGGAGTACTGTTGACAGTTTTGTGAAAACTACTCACATTTCATTCCATTTATTCCAACGAATTTTGAAATGTATATACATTCAGAGTTCTTTTATTATCGTTCTTCTTGTTCTGATATTGTTCTTTTGAAACCATGTTTCGGAAGTGTGAAAAACAAGACCCAAATAGTCTGACGGAAAGATAGAAACAGTGCCCTTGTATTTGTGAGTGTTTTTGTTTCAGTGGACATGCTTGGTATATGAATTGTTTACCTATATATAATTTCTCCGTTTGACGTGAGCTCTTCTGTCTAAAACAATGTTACATATTTGTTGCTCTTATAGCTTTTGGATATCGTTCTATAGTTCACTATGAATTGAAACTTATGACTAAGCCTTTTTATCTATTTTTCTTTTGCTTCTGCTTTTACAGAAGAAAATACAGGTGAATGTGCATTTTGACTTTTTGTGGGTTACTGTTTGTGTCGTCGTCTAAGCCCAAAAACCTTGTACCTCGTACCTCACTGAAACCATGACAACAAGACTCAAAGGGCTGCCAAATAAAGATAACAAATTAAGCCGTAAAGACCAATAAACGTGTTAAGAGAAGATCTTAGTTGGTTCGGTATATGATGAAAACAGTTTGTCAAGATTGATCCATACAAGCACCAGACGCTTTAGTAATGAAAACGAGATGTACATCGTGATTTGTGAAATTTTGATAGTCTCGGTGGTTCATGCCCTTGTTGTAAGGTCTGGTTGTCAAGGTTACGCCTAATACTAGCAGTCCATGTCCCGTTATAATTTAGAAGGTGCATTGATATTTAACTCCACTAAATCAGTATGTTTCTGGTCAGATTCTTAATGACGTGAATTAGTAGTACACGTACGTTACTTTAATTTCGTATACATGTTGTAAACTGAACATAACGCCTTTAAAAACGAAATTGACTTTTAGGACTCTCTCCTGAGCGCATTACTATGTTAGATCTCTTGTGGTGTCTACGAAGACGAAGTAATAAAACTTAGAAAGTCATTGTGGTTCTCGAGGAGCAGTCTTCATCCACCAAACAATGTCCTTCGCTTTTAGGCTTGGTCGCATTTTGCTACTCTCTTAAAACTGAACTGATATCACTTACATAACATTAAATTTAACATGTTGACATTTTTGTAGTGTAGTAGGAAAAGAATTATGTTAGGTTCAGACTTGTTACAAATTCAATAAGTTACGTAACAGTGAATACATGTAATGTAAATGTGTCTTTAGTGAAATTCGCACATTATGTCACAATTTCCTGGCAAACATTTCCCGATGTAACATTTTAAAATGCTTTCACTCATATTTTACAGAATTTAAATTTTAACACGTGGAAAATGTAGACACTGCGCGTTTTAAGAGAGTACGCAAAGGGCGAATGGCCTTTGAATAAGCTTTGATTTTCCCTAGTGCATTCTTCAGCCAAAGCTTCCCATATCACCCTGCTAAATTTAAGGTGTAACCGACAAATTGGGTAAATAATTCCAAACCAAATTTCGCCATTTTCTTGCTTATGCAGTGCGCTTTCCTTCGCTTTGTAATATTTAAAGTAGTTGCACTATCATGCTAATTAAACTGATGCCATGGCACTTTACAGTAAATACGTTGTACTTAAAGGGCGCTTGTGGGTGGGATTAAGCGCACATCCGAGTTCAAGTATCATGTTACATATCACATCCCAGAAAAGCAGCAGTGCTGTGGGATTAGAATAGTCGCCAATTCCAGTATCGACATGGACATGAAACTGCAGTGGACGATATCTCGCCATCGGGATTCATACATAAGGACGTGCAACGCAACAACGTGTGCCCCCATGTTGCCTGACTGCCAGGGTTCCGAGCTAGTAAACCAGGCGGTATGGAGTGTTATTTCGCTAGGGACAAAAAAAAATCCACGACAGATGGATGATTTCTGATTCGGAACAACTAGGCTTCTGGCTTGCTTTATGCTGCTGTGACAATTTTCGCAAATCTGAATTTTATTGGAAAAAGTTCTGTAATGCCCAAATTCCGAGGAACCGAACTACTTATTATTAGCGGAATAACTGCCTAGATTCCGCATCTTTCGGATTTATCCGGCATTGCTCTCTAGCGCTTTTCTAGGCGAGGTGCAAACCAGGACGAAACAGGAAGTAACGATTCCTTCCAAACTCTCGGAAGCTCCTACATGTAGTTGTTGAGGTGACCTAAAAGTGGGTAGGAACATTGCACTGGCATCAGTACAAACTGTTTATCACGCGTTGTCAGTGGTCTTTTTGGCTTTTGATTTTTGTTTTTTTCATTGTTTTCACTGTGTGTGTGTTTTGTGTTTTGGGATAAGGTTCATTGTTCGGAAGAGGTTTACTTCTTGATTTATCTTTTTACAATCCCTGTTCTAATGTCTCTAATTTTTTCTCTGATTGTCTCATATAGCTGTCTTTTCAAAATAATAGATCATATCACCTAAATGTACCTACTTAACAAGAAAAAAGTGTAGTTTGCTGTTTATTTACCGCTTTTAAAGATGCAAATGTCAGAGATTTATCTTACTAGCAGTCTACTGCTTCATTTTAGACCAAGGCCTATATACGTACTGGTCTACGGAGTCAGTTCAGACCAAGGCTTATCTGGCTATTGGTGTTCTGCACCAGTTCCAAGCAGGGCTTATCTGGCTGAAGGTTAACTGTGTTAGTTCAGAGGTGGGGATCTCTCTGACAAGCGGTGGACTGTAGCTGCAGCAGCCTTTGATCACTGAGGGAGCATGTTCTACTCCGCCTCCTAGCCGGTCCACTGGAACGTAGTCCCAGTATCAGGCGTAGTTGATGGTTTCCTCAAACCACTGTCAGGGTTTCGTCCTAGCCTTAACCGTAAGCCTGTCCAATGTCTAGTAAATTTGCTGTATTTACCATCTGTACAGTGAGTATTAACTGGCGTGTCTTTTTACAGGAGGCAGTATTGGAGGTCAAGGAAGAGTTACCATTGCAACTAGCCTACTGGGGCTCGCTGTCTTGGCAGGATGTTTACTCATGTGACTGACTGACTGAAGATTGTTATTTAGCCTGTAATTTCTCATAGTTCTGAAGCTTTGAAAAGTACAAAAAGTAATCATTCCAGCGTCTTGGGCAAACCGAATTACAAACATGCATGTCTTTAAATGTAGCATAGGGAGACGAATGCTTTTGGACAACTGCAACGGATACATACAGATATAAAGTGCTCAGATATGGATATGCTTTCGAATTTTAATAACTGGGAGAATGATCATTTTATGTGATCACAAAGAGTTGTGGCACGCACAGTCTACATAACGTTGTGAGGTACTTTACAATTTCTTTTTATATGAATGTCCTCATCGATAGAATGTTTTAACTGCATTTTAGCGCACAGCAAAGTGCACGGCTAGACCCTTAGTTCTTTTTAACAAGGAGGGATGTATGCATATTATGTAGACACTATTATACCATAGGGTTTGTGTGCAAACCAAAGCTCTTAGCCTGTCCACACCATCCATTTATCATCGCTGTAGCAATGAGGAGATAATAGTTCAACATGCTGGTTGTTAGGACCAGGGGCGTCTTACATGGACGGGTACATTGGAAGTCTTTGGCAATTTGTGGTGCTTTTTGTGCTGTGAAAATTACATTTTTTTTGTCCAAGAATGTGGAATTTAGTATGTTGATGCGAATTGTGTTCCGTGGTTGGGAGGGTTGGCTGGTTGTATTTTGTTGTTGCTTTGTCTTTTACATTCCCCCTCCCTCCAAGTGGAATAGCTATTTGCGCCGGATTTCTTAGAGATTCTTTGTTATGAGAGATTTACTTGTCATCTATAGTAACTGTTTCACCGGAAGTTTAGGAGTTTTACGCAATTGTGGAATTAAGAACCTATTTTGTTTCTTTGTATACATATGTTTCTTTTCAAGTAATTTTGTTCGCAGAACCGGTTCGGTTGGTGCTTTTCTGCTTTTATTCTATTGCATGATAAATTTGTGAGTTTCAAACTGCCTAGATTATGTCCGTTTGGTAGACGGTAAGCTGAAAGACTACTGTTTTGACGTCATTACAATCTGATTATGTCCATTGATGACGTCATTGTGTTGCACCATGTCATTGCGATATAGACACAGTGAAAAAGTTGGAAAATAGATTACTCTCTCCAAAAAAACTGCTTTTACAGAGTGTAGGTTTTTTTTCCCGATATGTTAATCGAACAAACGATTACTAGTATTCTGTGCTAGCTATACAGAAGCTTTTTTGGAAAAAGTTAATCAGAGAACGCATTCGGTGAATAATATGAATACTCGCATTTCCATTCTGTTTTCAGTTTCAAAGCTCAAGGGGTGTGTTTCTTCTGTAGAAAATGTGTCTAAACATGTTTCATTGTATTGTACTTTGTTCATACATACTTTTTTTTTACCATAGTAATTGTTTTGTTCACTGAAAGATGTTTATACAAATTTTTTGTGTACATACATATATTTTTGACTACTTGTACGAAAATTACGATGGCTTGCTGACCTCTCATAATGGCTACATTACATTCCATCGCGTCCGAAAGATAGCCCCTATCTATATGATGCAAATTCAGCTCAGTTATATATATAAAAAACAAAAAAAAAACAATTGCGCCATTTCCTTCTGCTGCTGCAATAAATTTAAACCATAATCTTTACCTTCGTGCACAAGAGCTTATGCACAAAAAGACTGATGATTTCGGCACAGCGCACTGACGCCTTGTTTCGGGTTTTTTTTCTGCTAGCATTCCTCAGATGTCGCCCAACTGAATCTACAGCAGATTATTCTCTTGTTCTAAACTGTAGTACCTATTCTCACTGGCCCAGGGAAAAGCCGGGGGTAGACGAGGTGTTCTAATACCGATTTCCGTGTTATCCTTCCGAAGACACCATTAGAAGGAAAAGCCTAGAAACTAGTGGACATCAAGAATGCCCAGCTGACAAGAACACGTGATTCTCAGTAGCCCATGAAAGAGAAATTTTCCCGAAGTCGTTGTTTTGTTCAAAAGTTCCAGGTCATGCACTCCTCATTATATCGTTCAGGTGCCATATTTTAGGAACTGTTAAAATTACATGCGACGAGTAGAATAGACATAAAGTTGTTGATGTAAACGATGTTGTAGAGTTTGTTGAACATTGTAGAATACCTGTAACTGTTGTTTGGTGAATCGTGTAGTCGCCTGTCTGTGGTGGGTCACGTGTTGTGTAACTTCCCCGGGTTTTTAGACCAGAACAACCTTTTGGCTTACGTTAAACCCTGCAGAGCATATACAGAACCGAATGTTAATTTAATTGGCATAGCTTTGCGTGTCGACAGTCTTGGATTCCGGTATCGATGGTAATATAGCGCTCCACACCACCTTCCACAAATGAAGCCTTCGTATAACGCCCATCGCTACGCATTTACCAAAGGCAGCTTATTTGCCTTTTGTCAATTAGTAGGTATTTGGCTGAGAAAGGTACCTCGCTGAGAAGTTGGAGGGCCAGCCAGTACTACATGGGCTCAAGGGTTTAGTGCTTTTCTACAACTATTTCATCACCTGTTCACACCGTAGTCGTACTAACAGAGCTAGGTGGCTGTGTGGTGCCCGGACCATGCTCTCCCCTGTTCAAGTCTTTGTCCCGAATTTTAGATGATGCGGATAGCAGCCACCCGGATGTACCTATCGTACTGGTTTGTTTACCAGTATATTATAGAACCAGTGATTTGTTCTTTGTTTTCTTTTTTCCTTCCGCCCTCCATGCTTGATTTTTATTAGCCACGATTCAGTTTTTAATCGAGAAATGCATAACAAAGGCAAGCAGTTTTAGGTTAATAGATCTAGTTATTTAGTATTTCAATTTTTGCTTATCGGACCAAATTAACTATATAAATATATATGTATATGCGCAACTCTTCGGATTAACTTCATGTTGTGTATTTGTCTTAATAAACATCCTTTTTAGAAAAATATTAGCATTTGAATATATTTTGTCTTGTGGCTCTTCTGGATGTCCCCATCAACTACGGGGAAAACCGATCTAGTTCGAGAACACTTTTCTAAATCCAGACATCAGTAATTTGCTACTCGCTGGTTATACGGCGTGCCAATCGTGTATGACGAAATTACGTTTTAGATCGAGCGGAGTGGGATCTTTCGTCAGTTATTTGCCGAAGACTGTCCGTTTTCTCCAGGCAGTGGGGTTTCCTTAGTCCATTAGATATCTGGTGTGTTCTGTTTATGCTGAAATAGTCCGTTACGGTAGATCCACGGTCAATCCCGAGTCTGGTCACACCTAAGACCTTAAAAAAGGAACTTGTGAATTCCTCACTGGGCCTTTAGAATTAAGCTTATTGTGCAACGACTGGTTGACCCATATCAGTATAATGACTCGGGCGGGGCGCCTTACTTGCCTCCGGTAAGTCGTCTCAGTGAAGTAGCACTAGAGAAAAAAAGAGCGGTGGAAATCCGTCCTGCAACAAGGCGGCACATTACATGCAATCTAAAGACTCCTTGTCATATGACTGAAAAATAGTTGAATACGACGTTCAACCTCACTGACTTACTCGGGCAGCAGTACGAGTCTTTGTTAGTTTCGCATTGTCGTGGATTCGTGGAACAATGTGCTCTCCAGTGCCATGTGTAATTCCGAACCCGGTTAAATCACGTCTCGTACCTGGGAACGTCATGGACATTCTCTACCCGGTTTCCTCTAAGCGTAATGTTTGCTGCCGTAGCGTAAGTGCAATAAGTAAAACAATCAAATAAATAAAGCGAACATAACCGGACAAATGTAGGTGGTGGAAAGGAAAAAAATCTTTTCATATGTTCTCAGTGGTATTTTGCCGGAACAGGACTAGTGAGTACTGTAAAGTATTACATTTTTATCAAAAGAAGTCATTAGTACAAAAGTTTCTATGTTGAAAGAAAAATCGTGAAAACGAATGAGGTCTGAAGGCTGCTTGGTCCACTGGTGTTTAGCCTTTGCATTATATTTGTCAGTCATTCGCTTTTCTTTGCTCTCCTTTTTTGTTCATCGTAAATGTGAGAAGCACTAATGCCTCCGGTGTAAATTGATTTTATTTATTTGATTGTTGTTTAACAATCAAATTCTCGGTACTTAACTGTTTTTCACTTATACAATGACGACCCGTTTTGCAGGAGGTGGCGAAAGGAGTGCCCAGGGTAAACCAGTAACCCTTGGCAAGTTACTGACAAACTTTCTCACTTTTTCTGCGCATATGCCCGTCATATCGGTGGAAGACATGTTGTCTTCAGGGAGTGCTTATACTGCGCAAATGGCCACGAGAGCTGGCAAATCTATAGAACTTTCCTAAAACTGGTTTTGAACCTGCACTTTATGTGTTCAAAAAGTCTATTTCTTTTAGCCTGTCGCCTAAATTCGGCTGTTTGTAAGTCATACTTTATTCAGTGACACGTAGAAACAAGAAAATGGGCGACTGGCGAAAGAAATAGACTGTAGCGATTGAACTGGAGACACATTAACATCTCGGTCGCTGCCCGTCCCGCGGTGTAACCTGCGGTGTATACCCGGAGATTTCTGACGAAAACTCGATCAGCGTAAATCTAATCGAATTTTAGCAATTATTTTAGAATACTAATAAGACCCAAAGCATTCCCTTTCTTAGAACGCCAGCTTTGCCCACGAACTTGTTACCGTTCACAATCGGTAATAAAGTTTCTAAAAGTTATGTAGCTGGTCGTTAGAATTATTTTAAACATAATATTTAATGAGACGTAATAATTGAGCTATTCTTTGTAAACTCAACAAATTTGACTTGATTAGTTAATGTGGATTTTTTTACCCCCAAAAAAAAAACAATTTATAGCCTATTTAATGTCTGGGTGTTATGTACATGTAGAAGAGAGAAAGGTCCCCATCGTAAAGCGATACTCGTCCTTTTGTGTACGTGAGTGGTTGACTATATATGTATATATATCTGAATGACATCTGTTGCACGTATTAATGTCACTGGGGTAACGCAGTGGATAGCTTTTCCTGGGTAGTGGTGACTCCTTTAGAACTGAATTCACCATTGTTATCTTGCAAAGAACGAGTAATACGTCACCATAAGACGTCATCGTAAATGGAGCAATCAACTAATAGACTACATAGCTTAGGACTGTATTATTGTCAACGGGAAATACCAGTTTAAGCTGGATAGACTGTAAACGGCGTAAATCGCTGAGTCAGCACATTGTCACAGCTCGTTGAAAATCGATAAGGTGTCAGTTAATAACCGAAACGACCCGGAGCTGTTCGCGTATCTGCTGTCATAATTTATTTGTTTATTTGACTGGTGTTTTTTACGGTACTTAAGAATATTTCACTTATGCGACGGCGACGCGTATTATGGTGGCTGGAAACCGGGCAGAGCCCAGAGGAAACCCACGACCATCCGCAGGTTGCTGAAAGACCTTCCCACCAGAGAGGAAGCCAGCATGAGCTGAACACGACGCACTGGTGAGAGGCCCCTGTGTCATTGCGCCACGCTGGCGTGCTGACTCCCTGGGCCACGGAGGCTGTCATAATGTTCGAAAATTTTACCATTTTGCCTGAATACGGAGAAATAGATTACACGTGCAAAAGTAGGTCACTGCTGAATACCCGCTATGAAAAATGAATACGTAATTTCTCTGAATGATCATTTACATACATATGTGTGTCTCGATTATCAAACATCACTGCAGTTCTTCAAATGATCGACTTAGGGAAAGAGCAATATTTATCAGTGCGATGCACCGACGTACATGTAAGTCATAATTTGATATAAAAATATTTATTCTCAACCCAATGTACCAACACAAAACGTTTTAATCCCACCAATGTTTATATATGCCACAAAGACAGTCATCCTACAAGACCAGCAGATTTTCCCTGTAATATTTTAATATGATTTGAAACTATGGAGCAGTGAGAGTGCGAGCTGATTCCTATTATTTTGCTTGATTGCTTCAAAAAATTTTATGATCCCATCCAAAAAGGTTTAAAATGTGTCAAGACTCCCAATTCCGAAAGTAGTATTGCTTGGCGCGGCGCAGTGACCAAGGAGCCTCTCACCATTGTGGTCGATGTGAGTTCAAGTGTAGTTCATGCTGGCTTGCTCTCAGGCCATACGTGGGAAGGCCTGACAGCAACCTGCGGATGGTCGTGTGTTCTCCCCGGGATTGTTAAATAGAGACCTTTAGTTACAACTTGTAACTTTTAACTTCTACCTTAAGGTCTCTAATATATGAAGGACACCTCCTCGCCCACAAAGATGCCACGAAATACGGCGAGATTCTAAAATGGAAGAGAGCAGCTTGGAGTCATTTTTATCGACTTTAATATGTGGAAGTCCGAGAAATAAGTCCGCGAGGCAGAGCGGGAAGATGTAGGCATTGACGGACATGATGCTGGTGAGGAAAGTGCTAATGGAGGTAACATGGAAGACGTCTAGTAGATAATCAGACAGATATGATATGACAGGCCTTTGTCCATGAAACTTAAGGAAAGCAGTGCAGCACGTGACAAAGAAGAACATACTCTTCGTTTGTAAATATTCGAACTCGATCCTCACGATTATTTCTTATTGGGCGAACGTAGATGAAGGGGAGATAACCCGCGGATCGTATATACTTTGTGAAGATACCGATTCGCTCGCTCATTTGACAGTTGCTTTTCCATGTTCACGATTAGCGAGGCAATAATGGATAGACACGCACGAAGAAGCTAATCTAAATGAGGTACAGCAACAAAACATAACATATAAAATGAGCTTAACCGTCTGCATCTTAAGCTATCCACCGGGCTAACTTCGGATTATAATCATGGGATTTTAAAAAGTAGCTCCTGGGTCGGGTCATACCAGACTTGGTGTTTGACACTGACTCGCTTGGTGCTCAGCACTGAGAGGTTAGAGCAAGGAAACAGGGTGATCCGGTGTCAGTTTAATGTGAATGGGTGGGTCTGGTGTCTTCTGCATGATTCTTCAATGGCGGCAGCACTTTGGCGGTATAGATTCGCTCTGCCACAAGAAAGCACAATATATCTACACACACCTAATGACTCCTTGCCATCATGTGACTGAAAAACTGTTAAGTATGACCTGTTAAGTGCGAACCCTAACAATACATACCGGTACGTAAAAATAACTTTATCTCGTTTGCCTTCACTGTGCTGAGTGACATCATAACTTGTGGTATTTAACAAGCTTTCGGTCAACGGACCAACCAGTGCTGTTTCCTTGCTCTCACCTCTCAGTACTGAGGATACAGCAAGTAACAATTGGCATGGTATACAAGTCTTTGGTAGGTACCGATTGGGTTTTATCCCGGGTCACCCGACTTCGAGGCGTACTCTCTAACCAATAGGCCACCAAAGACCACTCTAAAATGAAGTATATATCAGATGAAAGACCATTAAAAATTGTCCAGGAAAATAATTGGATTTATCTTTTTTTTTTCAGAATTTTTCTAACCGAGAAAAATTGTGTTAAAGATCTATCATAGATCTATATGTACATGCATTTTGGAGGATGAAATGTAGCAGTCTTATGTGTGTTAAGTAGCAAAAACCTTATGCTACGTCACTGATTCCATTGTGGGTCAGAACAGGCCAACATGGAATAAAATATTCAAATGCATATTACTAGCTTAAACAAATTCTAAAAAAAATAATCCAGCTATTTTCCTGGACAGTTTTTAATGGTCTTTCATCTGATACAAACTTCATTTCAGAATGGTCTTTGCTTTTAACCGACATTATTTACTGTTAATCGCACGCGTTTTACCCTGGAATGCTGCACGTGACACATTCTACAAGGAAATTGATATACTCTGATGTTTTCGACAATTTTTGTAGAGTACGCTTGATTCTGGTTTTCTGTCATTAACATGATATTATAATGATGTAAAACTTAAAAAAATATTTTTCTCCGTTTTATACAATCATTGCATGAAAAGCTTGTGTGAATAGTGTTATTTGGTGTGTTTGGACAGTAATCGGTGAAATAATCTCGTAAATGAACTCTCTTTTGGCTGCAAACCTGCGGATCGTTGTAGTTATCCCTCTGGCTATGCTCGCTATCCTCTCACCATGATGTATTGACGATGTGGCGTTAAGCTATAATCATTCATTCATTCATTTCCACCCCGATGCAAGGCGGCGTTGAACCATAATCATTCATTCATTCCCACCATGATGAGAGGCACCGTTAAGTCATAATCATTAATTCATTCCCACCATGATGAGAGGCACCGTTAAGCCATAATCATTCATTCATTCCCACCATGATGAGAGGCGGCGTTAAGCCATAATCATTCATTCATTCCCATCATGATGAGAGGCGGCGTTAAGCCATAGCTGCCTACCATGGTCTATTACCGAGACCGCGTTAAGCAATTCATTCATTTCCGTAATGGTGGCCACCGTCGTATGAGTGAAATAATCTTGGGTAGGGTGGAAAAGACCAATCAAATAAATAAATAAGTACATAAAATGCTATCATTTGGGTGTTCTTTTCATTACACATTTATGCTAGGTGTTCTAACAAAACCACAAAATAATACATTCGTGAAAGCTGAAAACACACAGTGAATTCACAATTGTATAAAATAAATTTTCAATGGATCTCGTGCAATCAAATGGGTAAATTTAAATAGGATCAGTAGGCAATAAATCTTGCAAAATAGCATGATCAGTTCACTTTGATATCCTCTGATTGCGTTTTTAACTCAACGTCATCTACATTTAATTACATTTTTGTCATTCTTTAATTTTAGGATGCATTTTTTTTTTTGTGAAAAGGGTTCCTCTCATAACATTAAAGGCGGTGACAGGTGCAGCTATCCGTAACAACTCGGCAGTTTCCGTCAAGTAACAATCGATACCCTTGGGGGCAATAAATATTGGCCGATAACAATGACGGCTTAGATTAACTCCCCTAACGTGATGAGACTAACGAGTAACATGTGCAGCGACCACCCGTTGTTTTACTCAACTGTTGTCTCTCTTGATCGATTAGAACACGTTGCACGGGATTACAAATTTAGAGGACAGAATCTGATCTGAGGCTTTCATCGAATTAAGGATTGCTCCGGTTTTCCACGACAACAATTCACCTATCACGATACTTGTCCACGGATAATTGTTGACCCCACCGTGCTGTGAGCATTTATTTCAACACCACCGAAGAGTATCAAATCATGGGATGTCCGTTTCATGTATGATATTAGGCCTACGGTAAGTTCAAGGCAGTTCTTCTACGTTTGAATTCTATGTGGAACAATTCAACATGAAAATGATGATATGACTGACATTTAGTGTTGAAAAAGCAGCCATTCAAAACGGTTTAGATTGTAAGCAAAATCATATCAGTAACTGAGTCTGTGTTATTAATGTTTATTTCACATAAATACCTATTTAACATCGGATACAACTGTTTGTGTTTGGCCGTTATTAGATAATTAGATTATTAAATAATTTGTTATATTGTTGTGTTAAAAGTGTTCAGTGAGTCAATGCGCCTATAACAATGGGCTCTGTGAGTAACTTCAAACTGGCGTCAACTGCATTTTTCGAAATACTGAATACCAAAATGAAGATTGCATGTAGAAGTAGCCCCTGAAAGCATTAGACCAAAGTGACGACAACATGTTAGAAGTAGCCCGTGAAAGCATCGGACCAAATTGAAGACTACATGGTAGAAGTAGTCCATGGAAACAAATTATATCAAAATGAAGACTACATATAGAAGAAGTCCATGGGAGCATTAGACCAAAATGAAGACTACATGTTAGAATTAGCTCGTGGAAGTATGAGACCAAAATGAATCTTGTTGAGATGAACTGCCAGTTTGTCTCATGACACGTCTACTTAGCGTTCGACCGATAGTCTTTCAACGGGACAGTCAGTTTGTAAAACACAAATTTGACGTTTGTCAATTATATTTGGATCTAAGTGGCATCTAGAGAGTGCCCCTGCTCTCAGATGTAAATATATTTGTGGAAACATTGGGAAACTATAATCATACAATCAGGATTCACGTGCATTATTGTTTTGCAATACTACTTTGGTTCATTTGAAGAAACTTTTTGTCTGTGCAATTACCAAACTGCACCGTTAGAGGGTAAATAATCTGTGACAAGAATCCACTTTTGTGTTAATATATGCATCTGTTTCAGGTGGAATTTTTGACAAAACACTGTGGCCCAATGACCATGCAGGTATAACCTGAAAAAATATACTTTCGAGGGACCCCATATGAAGATATGAAATCTTTCAAAACGATTACGGTGGCTGTGACCCTGGTGTGGCTCTTTGGTATTTTCATATTTTTCCAACGACCAAACCTGGAAGAGGACTTGGAGAGACTGAAACAGCGATTTACAACGAAGGCGCACGTCGCTATTAGAAATGAACTGAAGGATGCCCGAGATGCTGATATTCTAAGAGAACTCGTGCTAAGGGCTGCTAGTCGAGATGCCTTCAGAAAAGATATATTAAAACACTGGCGAAAGGAAATTGAAAAGGATATCTTGAATGAAGGGAGTAATAACTTGGAAAAAGCGGGGGATTCTACCGGCAAAAAGCATACTTTGAGAGAAATTCCGCAAAAATCACTAAACCAGAGCGATGTTGGTAAAAGCCGAGGTCAAACACTCCCTGTAGACAAGACGGTGGCCATTGTTCCGGAACATCAACAGCGAAAACAAGAAGCCTCATCGAATGAAGACTCGTACGACCCGAACGCCCCAGGTAAGACTATGCAATCCTCATACTTCAACGTCTACGGCAAGACCATGCAATCCTCATACCTGAACGTCTTCGGTAAGACTATGTAATTCTCATACCTCAATGTCTCCGGAAAGACTATGCAAACCCTATACCTCAACGTCTCCGGTAAGACTATGCAATTTTCATACCTCAATGTCTCTGGTAAGACTATGCCATCCTCATACCTCAACATCTCCGGACACTGGTTGTGTCCCGGTGTCAGTATAATGTGATTGCGTGGAGTGCTATGTCTGGTGTTTCGGTATGATACTTCAGGGGCAGCACTGAAAAATATATTTATTTATTTAATTAATTTTATGTTTTACGCCGTACTCAAGAATATTTCACTTATACGACGGTGACCAGCATCATGGTGGGAGGAAACCGGGCAAAGCCCGGGGGAAACCCACGACCGTCCACAGGTTGTTGCAGAACTTTCCACATACGGCAGGATAGGAAACCAGCATAAGCTGGACTTGAACTCACAACGACCGCATTGGTGAGAGCAATATGGGTCATTGCGCCGTGTTGAGGTGCTACTCCTCTCGGCCACGGAGCTTTGACTAATACGGTCGCATGTTTGAACGTAGCCCTCGATTTTTTAAATAACAGTAGATATTGCTTGCAGGAGAGGGAGGAAAACCAGTCATCATCGTTCCTGAAAAACTGTCACCCGAAGAAAGAGCGAAATATGATTTGGGTTGGAAACAGAACGCTTTCAACCAATATGCAAGTGACAAAATCTCGCTTCATCGCCACCTGGGTAATTTACTAGAACCTGAGTAAGTTACCACCGTAGGGTTAGTTAGAATTATTGAATAAACTGTGTAGCTTATAAAACAAAAACAAACTGCTTTGCAAGAATAATTTCAATGCATTTTTATACTGAACTTATTGCAAAACTGATGTCATATTATTTTATTTTTCAAACATAAATTGATAATTGATTTTAACAACAGCCCTTTTTAATATAAGCATGCGAAGTCCATGTAAAAATATCAGTAAATGATGCATAGATTATACAAAGGATTGTTACAGGACTTTTATGACATTTGATTATTTAAATTAAGTTACTTTCCTGGGTATTTTCATCTGCGTTTGTTTTGATGACTGCATTTTTTTATTTTAAACACAACTTGTGTAACACAATATCCAAATATGAAGTGTGACTGGCGTTTACGCGCATGCGTGTCGAACTATTTCAGTTGGCACTGGCAGTAGAAAAAAAAAGAACTAAACATATAACATCGTAGAGGGCCTGGAAGCTGACACTAACATCAAGTGTATAGCCTTATTACCATTTCCCATTGTATAAATTGACTGGTTAACTTGTTTCCCCATAGGTGTAAGCTGAAGACATATCGAGAAAATCTCCCCGTGGCCAGTGTTGTCATCATTTTCCATAACGAAGCCATGAGTGTATTACTACGCACAGTGCACAGCGTACTAGACGCCTCACCGCCACATCTGATCAAGCAAATTTTTCTGGTTGACGATTGCTCTGATAGAGGTAAATTGACAGCTGCTTTATTCTTAAATACGCTATATACACTACCAGAGCCAACTAAAGTTCTCTAAAAGTTAAATATACATGTTTGTCATACAGTGACTGTAGTAATAGATTTCGCCATTATGTACCATATCCCCATCACTAATCCCTTGTATAGAATGCCAGAGTCAAATGCTATATAGCATATTTTTAATACTTGTACTAAATTAAGATTAACTAGTTCTTCTATGGTGTGTAATCAGTGGTACAGTTTAAACTTTGCAATGGTCAAGTTCTGATCACGTCAATATGTGATTTTGTCCACCCACGGTTGGGTCAGATTAGTAGAGCCACACTGTTGTCAAGCTTTGGAATAACTCAGTTTTTCACGAATGATAAGGAGCCAACCAGTATTAGCAGCATCGCTCCATTGAATGAACTGGGGCGTAATCATTCGTGTATATGCTATCAATAGAATCTGGTAAAAGGGCTACACGCTTGTATACTCGAACTTTAACGTCGCTTTATTTACTTATTTATTTATTTACTTATTTATTTAATTATGTGATTGTTGTTTATCGCCATAATCAAGAAGTTATCACTTAAATACTGTAGCTGTCAGCTTTAAGGATGGTGGAATCTTAAGTGACTGGGGTAAACTATAGACATTTGGCAAGTTACTGACAAACTTTCTCACGTATGACGACCAGACTAGCGCCTGATATTGTCTGAAGACAAGTGGTCTTCTACGAACACACGACTGTGCACACGACCACAAGGCCAAACGAGCATTGTCGAGGGCTTTTCGTCACGATGGCGCCAAGAATAATGAGAGTGAGGGAATACAAAAATTCTCCTGTCAAAGACCGGGATTGAACATGCACCTCGGGTCTTCTAGCAAATGAAAGGCAAGCGTCTTAATCACTCGGCCATAACACGGTACTTACGTTATTATGCAATTTTAAGCACTGTTCCGTTATATTATGACGGTGCCTCGTGTGTTAGGCCCATCGTAACCCCGGCACGTTTACCGTACTGTCTCACTGACACAATCTGACATAGTCAAGAGACACGTATCACACTTTGCTCAAATCGGACAAGCGAGTTCGTCTACTCTTAAAGTCAATGACGAGACAGTAGCATTTGGTACCGTCATGCAATGTATTGCCAATACATTCAGTCACTGTTGTTCGTTCTTTGTGTTTCAGAGGAACTGCAAAAACCTCTCGATGAATACCTTCTGAAATTACCAAAGGTACAGGTGCTTCGTCTGCAGTCTCGTGTCGGTCTTATTCGAGCGAGATTACATGGGTTTTCTCACGTGACTTCCGAAGTGGCGATATTTCTGGATTCTCATTGCGAGTGTGTGGAAGGTATTGCTATTTAAATTGCCTGATGAGGAAAACTTGTCAAGGCGTTTTTTGCTTAATTTTCACACACCAATTCTATAACTGAATTTTGTTTGTCAAAAACAGTTCCCATCCGCTGTGTTTGCGGATGTTTTTACATCACGCGTGAAAGACTCGTTAATTCTTAACGCTGAGAAGTAAAAATACTCTTGCAGTACGAAGTGTGAATTTAAAACATATGAACAGATTTTGCAGGTAAAGCCACAGGCGATAAATCTGATTTTATTCAATTTCTAGAATTTGTCTAATAATTAATAATTTAATTTAGTTGTTAAATTATAGATTTGTTAATGTAGTGTGCTCGGTTTCTTTATATCGGGTTTTGGGTACATCGATGTGTTTCCAGGTTGGCTGGAGCCTTTATTAGACAGGATAGCCGAGAACAGTAAAATTGTGGCCGTACCCGTGGCCGATATCATTAGTGCCGACGACTTCGGATACAGTTTCCGGGGCACCAACGATATCTTCCTGGGCGGTCTGGACTTAGACCTGAACTTCTCCTGGAGGACAATACCGCCTCGTGAATTCACGAGACGTAAAGACAAGCACGAGCCGCTCAGGTTAGTCAAACAAACACGAGCAGCTCAGCGTAGTGAAGTCAAACACGAGACGCTCAGCTTCGTGATGTCAAACACGAGACGCTCAGTTTAGTGACGTCAACCACGAGCGACTCAGCTCAGTGAGGTCAAACGCAAGTGGCTCAGTTTAGTGACGTCAAACACGAGCCGCTCAGCTAAGTGAAATCAAACACGGGCAGCTTAGTAAAGTCAAACACGAGCAGCTTAGGTTAGTCAAATGAAATCAAGTCATTCAGTTTTTATTGGTATATATATATAGGCTTGGTGTTCTACGTCGTATGTAACAATTTCTCTGCCTTATGACGACGAGATTTTTTTTTATGGCAAGGCGAGTCCATACCGCCCAGTTGCTGCCGCCACTGAAGTATCATGCCGAAGACACCAGACATGACAACCCGCCCGGTCACATTATTGTAACACGGGGCCAGTCAGTTCTGTTTCCTTGTTCTAACCTCTCAGCGCTGAGCGGCACGCCAGACAGCAACAAACGCCATTTTTAAACTCTTTGGGATGGCAGGACCCGACATTGAGGCGGATGTTCCAACTCTTAGGCCACCGAAACGGCTTTCGTTCCTGTTTACCCTATACTCTAGAATTTCTCACCTAATTGACGGCAGTCGGTTTTAAGGATAGAGGAAGCCGGAGCCACCAGGTTACACCACAACTCATTGACAAACAGAATATTTGTCCTGAATGTGACTTTTTGTTTTTCGCTGTACAGAACACCAACTTTCCTCGGCTGCTGTTTCGCTATAAGTGTGGACTTTTTCAACCAACTCGGCACATACGACGACGGATTCGACATTTGGGGAGCAGAACATTTAGAATTATCGTTTAAGGTAAAACGCTGAAACAGTATGGTATAATCGTGACAAACAGTATGGTATAATCGTGGCAACCAGTATGGTATAATCGTGGTAAACAGTATGGTATAATTGTGGTAAACAGTATGGTATAATCATGGTAAACAGTATGGTATAATTGTGGCAAACAGTATGGTATAATCGTAGCAAACAGTATGGTATAATCGTGGCAAACAGTATGGTATAATTGTGGTAAACAGTATGGTATAATCGTGGTAAACAGTATGGTATAATCGTGGTAAACAGTATGGTATAATCGTGGCAATGATGTAAAGCAAACGTAGAGAGTGGCACAAGGTGTAATTTTGTCCTCGAATAGCTTCGATAATGACTAAAGATATAGGTAAAGATTTAATATATAAAACACTCTCACAGCTTTCTATACGATGACCATAAAATAAAGCGACTTTAATTTGTTCAGACGTGGATGTGTGGAGGATCGCTGGAGTATATTCCCTGTTCTCACGTCGGCCATCTTTTCCGTACGAGAAGTCCCTACACATGGCGCAGTAATGTGGATGCTCTTCGTCGGAACAACCTCCGCCTGGCAGAAGTCTGGATGGACGAGTACAAAATGTTTTTCTACGACAGGATCTTTTACAAACCAGTAAGTATAAACCCGTTGTGGGATACATGTGTGCTGTTACGTGTTTTCATCCGGGGTTTGAGCCAAGCAGCAAATGGAATCTAAAAAAGGAGAAAAATTACCCAAATGGCCCGATATAGAACTTATATTCCGTTTGTCATATTTAAATGATGAATTATGAAATTTGGCCCAATCCGGGTTCTAGCCCCAATGCGATTCTCATCTTAATAGTTAACTATTTCACCTACATTTAGTCTGTATACTACACCATAGCCATCAAATATCATATTAGCTTAATAGCTTGGTGTACACTTTTTTTGTTAATCCAATAAAAAATTCAGACTTATTCCAGGTTTATAACGAAGTCACAGTCTCAGTCAGTCTTCCAGATTTTCATTTCCGTATTTTAATTGAATAGAACAAGAACGTTGCACAGGTTCTACCGTCATGGTTAGCTCACCCAATTATAAATATACATGTATTGTCCCTCAGGTCGACTATGGAGATGTATCATCAAGAAAACAGATCCGTGAAAATCTACAATGTAAGAGTTTTGATTGGTATGTCAAAAACATCTACCCAGAACTCTATCTGCCAATCAATAGCCAGGCAACGGGAATGGTATGTAATCGTTTGATATGATAATTTCAGAAGATACAAAATCCTACCCCTACGCTAGTAAAAGTAACCAGTTAATGTTATATCATTGACAACTATTGACGATTTGGCAGTTATTCGAGATATCTGCGCAAGTGAAACTTGAAATAATTATCACAGTTATTAGTATGGCTTGAATTTGTCTTTGAATGAGATCCCCTAGGACTTTTATTCACACGAAATGTTCCCTAGACACAATATTTATGCTGTGTTAATCAGTAAACAGCATTTAACAGTTCTATTTTTAAAAATTAAATTAAAATCGGAGCCTCTCCCTGTCTTGCCGACCGCGGGGCCCCGGCCTGGTGACGTCATGCCAGTAACACGTGGCGGGATTATTACTGACAAGTGCTGCAAAGCATTGCTGAATCCATGCATTAGGCTTACCCGCTGTGTGCTGTTCCAGAATTAGCCACGGTATGACTTAATCTATAATTACCCCTTCGTGTACACTTCTTAATGTATCAGCATCCTGAAAATATTGTAAGTAAGTTTGGAACAAATCTTTTGAAAGATACCAGAGTAATTTTAGATCCTTGAAAAGCCTATACAGCATGGAGACGGGGTGATACGATGGCCGATTTTCGCTCACGTACCGGCCACTGTGAATGACGCAAACCCGTTCCCGTCTGAATTGGACATGGACACCCGAGGAGAATTTTGCAAGGTTTCACAGTCCGCAGTCTAGAAATTTTTATAGCCATGTCGGGCGATACCAGCTGCGACACGAGGATCCATTCTGTCGGGGGAGTGGACTGTGAGTTGTGGCGAGCTAGAATGGTCTGTCGATCGCTCAACACCCGTGAAAGTAACAGTCAAGCTCATTTTTTTTATGTTTAATTTTTAGAAAGTATCACCGGCAAAAATAAATAAGGCTTGAATTATACTGAATAGAAACAAGGAATGATAAGACATCTAAATGACAATTTAAACTTTGTCTGAGTCCCGTTACGGACATCAAGGTATTGCATTCTGTGAGGTATGACGCCCTGTGAACAGAAGGGCCGCCCTGTAGGCTTGAGGATATTGTAGGGCAAAGACTAGGGGCTCCTTACAGTTCGCGCCTCATCCTGCTGTTTCAAACAAGCAAGTAATTAAACAACTTCTGCAATCCGGGAGTGGAAATCCCAACTTCTTTCCTTTTTTATTTGGCTTTTATTGCGGGGCGGAGGGGGTGGGGGTATATAAGCCCCGTTCTTATACATGTACGACTACGATCGATGGAGTCCTCCGTAATGAAAGGGTGTTTGGTTTGTGGCGTTTTTAGGCCATGTATGTAACTGTACAGTACCCAGCGTTGTTTTACTGCAGTCGCAAACCACACCATGGCGTGGAATGATCAAGAAATGAGTTGTAAAAGTACAGCAATTTTCTCCTGTGGTCTGTGTTGTACACATAGGGAAGCCTACGTGTCTGCCAGGGAATGTAGCGCCGTGACGTCGCAAGGTCAAGGGTGGCTCGACCGTACTGGGTAGATGTTTCGATGCCTGATCGCCAAATTCTACCCTTTTTATTCACTTTTCTATGTTTTAAACGATCGAAATGGATTCAGCGGACATTTATCTTTATCAAGTTTGTAGTGAGTGCTTAGGGTTTAACGTTGTACTCAACAATATATTAGTCAAATGACGACGAAGGGATCCTTAGATCGCATGTAATGTGCCTCCATGTTGCAGAACGGATTTCCACCGCTCTTTTATCTAGTGCTGCTTCACTGAGACGCCTTACCGAAGGCAAGTAAGTTGCCCCGCCCGAGCCATTATACTGATACGGGTCAATCTGTCGTTGCACTATCCCTTTCATGCAGAACACCAAGCGAGGAAGTTACACCTTCCTCTGTTAAGATCTTAGGTGTGACTCGACCCAGGATTGCACCCTGAATCTACCGCTCCCGAAGCGGACGCTCTACCAACTGTGCTATCTGGGCCGGTATATCAAGTTTGGAAGGCCCAGCATTGGGGTTTTACTTTAAATATACAGTGTTATATTAGTAACAAAGTCGATACTGGCGCCATACTAGTGAGAACAGCTCAGTGTACTGCACTAGAGTGGAAGTCAACATAATTCCAGACGCACAATCTGTAGTCTTGGTCTCGTCTGTAGATCCAGCAGAAGAAGAAGCCACTTTGCCTGGAGTCGTCCGTCCAGTGGTTCGATGTGGGCAAGAGAGCATATATGACAACCTGTAACACCGCTTCTACCATACAGGTAGGTCAATCAGTCAATCATTCAATCAATCAGTTGATCGGTTAAACCATTGGACGTATTGTATCTAGCTATAAGGCTCTACTGTATCAGCGATACCCTCACTCATCCAGTATATCAATCAATCTGTAACTCCGAATTGTTAAAAATCAATATTTCCAGTCACATGTTCGTGTAACTCCAGCACTATATTGTTGCTATAATGTACTAATATTTGCAATCTGCAATGTCCCAACAATGTCTGTTAAATTGTAGCATTATTTGCAATTTTCTATCATTGTCTGTCGTTAAAATGTGGCAACGTTTGCCCTTCACTTCTCAGCATTATCTGTCGCTAAACTATAGCGACGTTTCGCTTCCGCTCCCTAACATGGTCTGTTGTAAAAGGGTTCGATCATTTCTCTGCCGCCCCAGTCACAGCAGTGCCCATTGTTAAGTGTAGCACCGTGTTTATGCTGTTCACCAGCGTTACCTATTGTTAAAGAGTAGCACCGTTTTTGTACTGTTCACCAGCGTTACCTATTGTTAAAGAGTAGCACAGTTTTTATCCTATTCACCAACGTTAAAGAGTAGCATCGTTTTTATGCTGTTCACCAGCGTTACCTATTGTTAAAGAGTAGCACTGTTTTTATGCTGTTCACCAGCGTTACCTATTGTTAAAGAGTAGCACCGTTTTATACTGTTCACCAGCATTACCTATTGTTAAAGAGTAGCACAGTTTTTATGCTGTTCACCGGCGTTTCTTACTGTTAAACTGTAGCACCGTTTTTATACTGTTCACCAGCGTTACCTATTGTTAAAGAGTAGCACAGTTCTTATGCTGTTCACCGCCGTACCTACTGTTAAAGAGTAGCAACGTTTTCATGCTGTTTACCAGCATTACTTATTGATAAGGAGTAGCACCGGTTTTGTCCCGCTCACCAGCGTTATTTATTGTCAAGCTGCATTCTCATTTCTCTGCCGTTTCTCACCATGTTAAACTGCAGCATGATTTCTCGATCTTTCCCACAGCACTGGACTCTGACAAAGGAGAATCAGATCAGGAGAGACGAGAACTGTCTCGACATCAGTCAAGACAATTTTCTTGTTGTAAAGACATGTGGAGATGCCGCTGGATCCGTGTGGATGTACAGACAGGTATCCCCCCCCCCCTCCATTGTCTTTCTTTTTTTTTCTTTACGTATTTATTAATTGTAGTTTTATTTAATCGGTGAAAATACTTCCTGATATAGTTTGTCGCGACGATATGTGTGATGTGTCTACAGCAGAAGATACAACCAGTCGTGATACGACTGAGCGGAGCGCGATCTATCCGGAAAGTATGCTGTGATCGCATGCATTTCAGTTGGCCCATACCCAAGCCCACGTCTCCTAATGCTCTCCTTTCGTCGGCCTTTTGTTTAAATTCGAATTTTATTATTGTGACAAGTAACTCTAGAAGTAAATTTGCCAGTCTGTAGTTCAGTCTTTTAAATCTTTGGCACGCTAAGAAGTGCTAATATCGGGCAATCGGGAAAATCTTTGTTCACCATTTTGTTTTTATTTCTCCATATGATTTTGTTTAATTGCCAGGATGATACCATAGCACATGCCCAGTCAGGCCTCTGTCTAGAGATGGATTTTGATGGGAAACAAGTGAGCATGCAGAGGTGTATGGGTACTGATCGACAGCTGTGGAGCTGGGAGAGACGGCGACTTAGGCTCCCCATGGCGGAGAAAAGCTAAAGCTCGGCGTGTGTGTATTGCAAGAGTGAAATGAAACATGGCTGACATAAAGACTGGGACAGACGATGAGTATGAAACATTATGCCCGGGAAATAAGAAAAGGAACTATTATTTATCATGTGTCATCTATGGAACTGATAAGTTTCACTCTCCTTTCGCGGAGGTTTAGCATTGCAAGAAAGGCAGTATTTTTTCAGAGGTTAGACTTAGACATCCACAAATGAACCACAAAACTGTCAGCCCACGCTGTAAAACCTGGCTCACAACCGTAAAGTACGGAGCAGCTCCTACAGGGTACTGTAAGGCCATTGTCTGTGCGGCACGGATTCAAATTGCCTCAAACTACAGCTACCGCATAGTACTGCTCAGGTTTTATACCTGGCTGAGTTCTGATTTAACAGGTCAGAACAACCGCAGTACCGCACAGCCACGGCGTTTGCTTGGTACAGTGACTCAGCCCCCAGTGTTCAGTAATACTTAGGCATAAAGGAATGCCAAAGCACGAGAATACACTCAGACACCGTTAACAAGTTACTAGAAATGTGCCAACTACTAGAGTTTTATTCTCCCACACCTAGATATATCTTAACGTTCACGAGAAAATACTTTTTTCAAGCCATTGTAAATATTCCTTTGATTTTACCCAACAATATCATTCATTAAAGAATATCATTCATGTACAGTTAAGCTTGTATTTCTTTGTGTTCGCATGCTCTGTGCCTGGAACGTGTGTGGAACCTACTATCTGAGTCTCCGGCAGGTGTGTTTGCATGCTCTGTGCCTGTAAGGTTTTGTGGTGACCAGTACTTACTGTCTGAGCCTCCGGCAGTCCAGGTGTGTTGGCATGCTCTGGGCCTGGAGGGTTTGTCGTAACCACTACCTACTATCTGAGTCTCCGGCAGGTGTGTTTGCATGATCTATGCCTAAAGACGTGTCGTAACCAGTACCTACTGTCTGAGTCTCCTGCAGTCCAGCTGTGTTTGCATGCTCTGTGTCTAGAAGGTGTATGGCAAGTAGTACCTACTGTCTTAATCTTTGGCGGTCCAAGTGTGTTTGCATGCGGATGCTGTGTGTCTGGAGAGGTTGTCGTACAGTACCTATTTCCTGAGTCTCAGGTAGTCCAGGTGTATTTGCATGCTCTGTCCCTGGATGGTTTGTCGTAAACAGTACCTACTCTCTAAGCCTCAGACAGTCCAGGTGTGTTTGCATGTTGTGTGTCTGGAAGGTGTATGGTAACCAGTCTCCGGCAGTCCAGGTGTGATCGCATGCTCTCTGTCTGGAGGGTTTGTCGTAAACAATGTATACTGTCCAACCCTCAGGCGCCCCAGGTGTGTTTGCATGCTCTGTGTCTCGAAGGTGCGTCGTAACCAGTACCTACTGTCTGAGCCTCAGACAGTCCAGGTGTCCAGGTCTATGCCTGGAAGGTGTGTGGTAACCAGTACTTACGGTCTGAGTCTCCGGCAGTCCAGGTGTGTTTGCATGCTCTCTGCCTGGAGGGTTTGTCTGAGCCTCAGACAGTCCAGGTGTATTTGCATGCTCTGTCTCTGGAGGGCTTGTGGTAAACAGTACCTACTGTCTGATTCTCAGACAACCCAGGTGTGTTTGCATGCTCTATGCCTGGAGGGTTTGTGGTAAGTAGTATATACTGTCTGAGCCCCAGACTATCCAGGTGTGTTTGCATGCTCTATGCCTGGAAGGTGTATGGCAAACAGTACCTACTGTCTGAGTCTCCGGCAGTCCAGGTGTGTTTCCATGCTCTGTGTCTCGAGGGTTTGTCGTAAACAGTACCTACTCTCTAAGCCTCCGGGAGTCCAGGTGTATTTTTCATGCTCTGTGCGTGGATGGTTTGTCGTAAATAGCACCTATCTACTCTCTGATCCTCAGACAGTCCAGGTGTGCTTGCGTGCTCTATGCATGGAGGGTTTGTCTGAGCCTCAGACAGTCCAGCTGTGTTTGCATGATGTGTGCCTGGGAGGTGTGTGGCAACCAGTACCTACTGTCTTAGTCTCCGCAGTTCGGGTGTGTTTGCATGCCCATGCTGTGTGTCTGGAGGGTTTGTCGTAAACAGTACCTACTGTCTGAGCCTCAGACAGTCGATGTGCGTTTGCATGCTCTGTGCCTGGAGGGTTTGTCGTAACCACTACCTACTGTCTGAGTCTCCAGCAGGTGTGTTTGCATGATCTATGCCTAAAAGACGTGTCGTAACCAGTACCTACTGTCTGAGCCTCGGGGAGTCCAGCTGTGTTTGCATGCCCTGTGCCTGGGGCGTTTGTGGTAACCAGCACCTACTCTCTCAGTCTGACAGTGCAGAGGTTTTTACTTTAGATCACAGTGTCCGAGGTGGGTAGCTAACTCATAATATCAGTGACCTATCTCGTCATTCTTTACTTGATCACCCATATATAAACATGAATCTTTTTTGTGTTATAGGTCAACTGATAACATGACATGAATCTTTAAAAATTACGTCAACCAATGATATGCGGCCATGAATTAGCTGTCGTGCGAAGAATGTTTTACCCAGACTGTAGCATTTATGTCACTGATTAAATTACCCATCACACTTACCTCTGGAAACACACTGGCAGTATGTTTATCCACTTGCAGACTGGTAGGAATATTATAGCAACAATCTTCAAACATTTTGAACGAATTGGTTGATCGGCTGTTGTTGTTGCTGCTGCTGTCTCGTCTCGTGTTTTTCACTGCGAGTTATCGAAGATACAAGTCTATCTTTTTTCAAATTCGCCGCATTTGCCTGGCCAGCCATCTGAAAAACTTACGTCTCAGTTGAGTATTTCAGTTTAACATTTCCTTGATAATTCACTTCTCCGGCACTCACGTGGAGTCAGTCAGCTGTCAACTGGATCACATTCCGTAAACCGTCCAGTAATATTTTGTGTGGGGATTTTCCCTCTCTCCCAGACATTTCTGCAATTTCATTGGCTCTCTGATAACTGGGTCACGAAGCTGTTTTAACGGAGAAGGGATCAATATTTATCAGTGGATGATGGAGTAAAGAGTGACGAGACAGGAAACTTAGCTGGATTTAAAGGAACTGCACGCTCTCCAGATGGTACATCTTTTCTGGATCTACTTGCATAAAGGCCCAAACGGTTTCCTCTCTCGCAGACTAGACAGGAGGGATAGTTTCAATTTTGTCATTGCAAACCATCCTTACTTGTACAGCAATATACCGAAGGGTCCTGCATATGGCGTGTACATATTTCGCCTTGTAGCATTTTTTAGATCCTGCGTGTTGTGTGACGATTTCAATCAACGTCACAAATTGTTACTGCAAACAACTAGTGTGTCAAGGTTATTCCATCGTACGATTTTTTAGTTTTACAATGAATTTAATTTTCTTGCAAATAAATATGAACAGAGCTCTCAGAACAAAGATTGTGTGTAATTTCGCTTAACCCGGGGCTAGGGGCTGTATATTTACAGTGTTCAACTGTATCGTCACGTTGGATATATGAACAGTTGCAAGCCAAGTGCATCTGAGATACACAATTTGTTTTTGGCAACTGATGTTCTGGGACGGTACACGATTTGAATACTGATTTCACTCAGTCGCCTCGAACATACCTTGCGCCCTCTCAATGTCCCCGAAAATTTTTGACGGCTTCTCTTTGCATAATTCCGTCCCATATTTGTTCTTTATACAATTTCTAGTTCTTCGGGGCCTCCGTGGCTCAGTTGGTTAGCGCGCTAGCGCAGCGCTATGATCCAGGAGTCTCTCACCAATGCGGTCGCTGTGAGTTCAATCCACCTCATGCTGGTTTCCTCTCCGGCCGTACGTGGGAATGTCTGGCAGCAACCTGCGGATGGTTGTGGGTTTCACCCAGGCTCTGCCCGGTTTCCACCCACCATAATGCTGGGTGCTGTCGTATAAGTGAAATATTCTTGAGTACGGCGTAAAACACCAATCAAATAAATAAATAAAATAAATTCTAGTTCTTCGATGGTTTGTGTTATACGTTGTTTTGGGTTTTGGCATTGTGATCTTTATTGGTTAAAGGCTGATGTACGCATATCTGTTTCGACGTATACACTGACGCATGGTCGTGGGTTTCCATCGGGCTCTGTCTAGTTTCCTCTCACCATAATGCTCGCCGCCGTCGTACAAGTGAAATATTCCTGATTACGGCGTAAAACACCAACCAAATAAATAAACAAAAGTTGGGAAACAAACCAGGAATAATAGCTTACTTCCTGTTTTAGTTTTATTGTGCATTCCTTGCGTAGGTCATACTTTCGGTTGAATGTCATGCTCTAAAGTAATGTGTAGTCTATTCCCTAAAATGCGCTGGACGCCAGGCATTGAACACTGAGTATTTCGAGGTTGATTTAAGGGTGTCGCCTCCACAAAATAACATCATATTTATTTATTTATTTGATCGGTGTTTTACGCCGTAGTCAAGAATATTTCACTTATACGACGGCGGCCAGCATTATTGTGGGTGGAAACCCACGACCATCCGCAAGTTGCTGGCAGACCTCCCCAGGTACGGAGAGGAAGCCAGCATGAACTGGACTTGAGCTCACAGCGACCGCATTGGTGAGAGGCTCCTGAGTCATTACGCTACGCTAGGGCGCTAACTAACTGAGCTACGGAGCCCCCCCCCCCTCCAAATAACATCATAAGTAAGATTCCTAATTATATTATGAGCTGCAGACTACATGTATACAAAAGATACAACCTCTTGTTGACAGATACCAGATAAACTTGCTGACGTAAAGCTGTAAACCAACAAGAAAAGTCGTCTCCTGTTGCCAATTACCAGACTAACCGATATAAAAAAATGACATCCAAGCTAGCTATATGGACGAATAAAGACTTCAGTGGTTGAGATTAAGGCCTTGCAGTCTACAAGAAAGGTGATCTGGTTTCTGTGCTCGATACGACAAGCAGGAGGGCCATGTTTTTGTGTGTAATGACATGGGAATAGATTTATACTAGGTCGATAAAGGCCATTAAATCTAGACGAATATAATCGTTTATCTCTGTATTATTATTATTGTGGATGTTGTTGTTGTAATTTATTATTACTATATTATTATTTGGTCAACAAACTGAGAGGTCACTAACCCGTCCAAACTACGTTTTATAAAGATACCCAAGGGAAAAATCTTCACGCACCAGTGAACCTGAACATCGTAGCTCTCAAGGTTAATAAATATACGTGTATGACGTTTGGTGAAAGTGCTAAGGGGAGATAACACTCTCATAAAATCATGTGGTTCACCGATTGTACAAGTTGCATAGCGGAAAGCACAAAGGCGAGTTAAGGGGCAAATCTATTATGTGTTGTATAGTAGGCTTACATACCAGAGCTTTTTGAGTATTTGGCACAGTTACAAACCGGTGCAGGTTGTCGAGCCCGATATAACAACACATAGCTGTACGACTGGTATACTTACCTGTATATGGGTACAGTGCATTGACAGGTGACCTCTTAGCCAGAGTGCTGTGAGCTTACTAGTACATATATATAGTCAACATTAGACATGCTTAATAACACGTCCTACACTGACTGTGGATCAGCGTGGGTAGCCGAAATATAGGCTGTAAGTATATCAGATGGCCGCTCTATTATCACTGTTAAGGACTTATACACCCATACCCCAGGCTGTAAGTGTACGGAGGCCTCTGCTACGTGACTTCAGCCAGCGGCCGATTGGTATAACGTATGTAGATTTACATGGTGGAATAGTTACCATGGCAGCCATTGTTGTAGGTGTCGCGTCTCCACTGTAGTCACGTGCGCGTAACATTAGATACACGCACACATAGTGAAACGGGATCATGCAGTATACTGTATACAGTACATAACAGTATTGCGACATAGTCCCGTCCCTGTGCAGTTTACTGTATACAGTACATGGAGATGGAGTTACATACATAGTTCTCTCTCCGTGCAGTATACTGTGTATAGGACACGGATGTGTGGTTACAGACATAGTCCTCTCCCTGTGCAGTAAATTGCACACAGTTCTTGGAAGCGTGGTTACACAGTCCTCTCCCTGTGCAGTATACTGTATACAGTACATGGAGGTGTGGCTACAGATATAGTCCTCTCCACGTACAGTACACTGTATACAGTATATGGATGATTAGCTAGACATAGTCCTCTCCCCGTGCAATATACTGTATGCACTACACGGAAGTGTGCCTAAAGTCATATACCCCCATATCCCCATACAGTATGCTGCATACAGTGCATGAAAGTGTGGCTACGGTGATAGTTTTCTCCCCGTACAGTATACTGTATACATTACATGGGAGTGTGCCTAGATCCTTATTCCTTACCCAGAACAGTACACTGTAGACGTTACATGGAGGTGTGCTTAGAGGCGTAGTCTTCTCTCAGTACAGTATAATGTACACAGTACATGGAAGTGTGCCTAGAGTCGTATTCCTCTCAACGTGCAGTATATTTTACACATTACATCGCATTGTAGCAACAGTCAAAGTCCTCTTCAAGTACAGTATACGTATACGTTAATTGGAAGTTTGGCTTAAGTCGTAGTCCTCTCCCCGGACAGTGCACTGTATACATCGCATGGAGGTGTGCATGTTCATTGCTCTCTCCCCATACAGTGAAATGTATACAGTACATGGAAGTGTGCATACTCATTGCTCTCTCCCTATAGAGTGCACTGTATACAGTACATGGAAGTGTGCATACTTATTTCTCTTTCCCGATACAGTGCATTGTATACAGTACATGGAAGTGGGCTCTCTCCCCATACAGTGCATTGTATACAGTACATGGAAGTGTGCATACTCATTGCTCTCTCCCCATACAGTGGAATGTATACAGTACATGGAAGTGTGCATACTCATTGCTCTCTCCCTATAGTATACTGTATACAGTACAAGGAAGTGTGCATAGTCATGGTTCTCTCCCCATACAGTGCACTGTATATAGTACATGAAAATTGTGACTACAGTCATAATCCTCTCCTTCTACGGTATACTGTAAACAGTACTTGACATATGAGGTACAATCATAACCCAGTTTCCATTTCGCCTACATCGGACATCAGGTTAATAACGTTTACACTACACCTCAATACCTCTTTTCGTTTTTGAAGAAAAAAATAACGGGTACACCACAGACAGGGAAATAAAAATCAGAATGAAAAAAAAGTAAATTTCAGTGTAAGCTATGTGTATATGTCCCTTAATGATTAGTGCTACAGAATACTCTCTCTGAATGAGAATCCCTGTTGTTTAAAGACAGGCTATAAATGTGTCAACAACAACTACGGCTCAATGGTAAAAGCATATTCTTACCAAAATTAGAATAAATATGAATTTAAAATATATATATATATATATATATATATATATATATATATATATATATATATATATATATATATATATATATATATATATATATATATATCCGATGAAGATGGAAGTGACGTCGTGTGTGTTACAGGCTGTTGAAGCCACTCTTTATTTCTTCAGTTCGCTCGTTCTGGTTTCATAAGACGTTTACCGAAGCAAGTGTAGAAAACTCCTAACCACACTGAGTCCCTCCCACGGTGGCCCTGAGATTATCATACACTTACCGGTTCTTCTATAAAGACTGGTATATATACATACATTCGTATTAAGCTATGACTGATGCGCCCCTCTGAATGATTCACGCGAAGCCATGAAGTCATCCATGCACTGCCAACTTAATGTTTATTTTTGGCGCGCGCGTCACTCTTGCACAACACCTCTGAATAACGGCCTGATATGCAGGTCTGGGATCCGTAGTTTAGTTCAGGTACAACCCTGGTCTTCACAGGACGCGAGGTGAAACACATGTTCACTGTACTCTTTAAAGCCTACTGTGTAGTACACAGTATTGTCGCAAAAGTACACAAACTGTGTACCGTACCACTAGTACACAAGTCATTATGGATGTACTCGTTGGTACACAATCGTTTGTAGAGAGTAATTAATACCCCCCTTAACGGGCATTTTCCCTTCACAGTCATGTGACCAAGTATGTTCTCGTGTTCAAATCGACGTTTCGTTGGATGTGCTGCAACGTTACGTCAGGAAGATTGTCACGTAGCTGGTCACGTATGACGGTTTCTCCGTGTGAAATAGAATATCGCAAAACGTGACCGCGTGACACATTAATGAATATGACGTAAAGTACAAATGTAAAAGTTGTGAGTTAATAAAATGTTTATGTAGTAGTAATAATAATAATAATAATAATATCATTTATATGTAACTGTCATCAGTTAAATCACATACCGGTACATGGAAAATGCAATTTAAAACTGTCATAAACTAGGCTGTGTTTTCACGAGTATGCTTACTTACAAATTTATGTGGATAACTGCCATCGATTTTAAGGTGTTTCTCAAATCGATGTACACTTGAGCTATATCATTTAAATAATATTACATTAGCAAATGTAATGTGCATAAAGATGTTCTAGTTTATCATACGCCCACCAAGTTCATACCTGGTAACATATCCGGTGACATATCGCTATAATTCTATGTATGCTTAGCATAACTTGTGACACACGTATTCACCTGGTATTTTCTGGCCTTGACGGGTCGTCACCGACGGATCATTAACGATGTTAATGCTGCTTGGCGTCGTGGATACAGAGTTCGAATCCGATAACAACCTTAATATAAAGTAGAAGTTTAAAGTTGAAATCTTGGATTTTACTTGCGCGTGAGAAAGTGTTTCATATTTAGTGTGAAAAATCCCCATAAAATATTTCATGTGTGCACTCTAGGTCATTGGAGATTTGAAGGAATTTTCCATCCACCATGTCGAGAAGACTTCGATTTAAGCTGTGAGTATAACCGTTTCTTACTGTATTTATTTATTATTTCATTCATTAACTAACTAATTGATTAATTTAATATACCGGTATCGGTTTTCAAATTATTAACTGCTCCTCTACTAGCTGCGGTCTTGTGTTTCTGCTCCTATCAGATTATCGTTTTACAACATTGCCTGACTTGTTTAACTGGAACGGTTTCAGTTGGTAATAACGGTAATTCTAAAGGTACTTTTTGCCTTGGCGGTTGTGCGTGTTGATTTGCCGATTGGTTTTGTGTTTTCATTACTAGTAGTTAACTGTGTTTACTTAGAACGGGTTCTGTTTGTACCCATGGCGGTTCTGTCTTCAACTATAGTCTGCTTATGTTAGCCAATCGCCTATTCTCAATTATGCGTAAAATCTGTCATACTCCCTCCCATAAATACCTTTAGTCAGTGACACGTAACAAGATAAGCTGTACATATTGGTATGTTGAAAGTCCATATTCTTGCAAAGAAAATGAAGTGAACACTTTATCTAATTCATAATGTTAAACTGCATAAACTCGGTTTCTGATGCAAAAACGCATTGCCTCGATTTTTTAAACTGTATTTTCGTTGTAATAATATGGACGTCCAACATATCAATGTATAGAGCTTGTGGTATTACGTGTCACTATAAAGGAATGGCGATTTTGGTATCGAGTATAACTAATTTTACACAGAGCTTAATATAGGTAACTGGCTTAAAGAAACAGACTAGAATCCCACTACATGTATTTGCAGTGCAGCATTTTCTGTAACTTTACATTTGTCGCCCTTTGTTCCCAGGGCTCTCGCTGGCCCTGTAACCGGAGCTGCCTTAGCACTCGTCCTGGTCCAGTGTAATAGTGTCTTAGAATCCATACGTTCAAATGGTTAAAGCCCTAACTTTAGAGGTTTAGAGGTTTGTATGAGGTCTAGAGGTTTGTACAATATCTAGAGGATTGTGTGATTTCTAGATGTTTGTGTGATTTCTAGAGGTTTGTATGATATCTTGTATAATATGCTATCTAGAGGTTTGTATAATATCTAAAATATCTAGAGATCTGTAAGACATCTAGAGGTTTGTATGGTATCTAGAGGTGTGTATGGCATCAAGAGGTTTGTATGAGATCTAGAGGTTTGCATGATATCTACAGATTTGTATGATTTCTAGACGTTTGCGTGATATTTACAGGATTGTATGCTACTCATTGTTTTCGGTTTATATGCATGTATTTTGGGCTCTAGCTTGTTTGTTCCCAGCCATGTCTCTACCGCCTACCCACGAGGATGATTCTGATTTTACCCCGATAATTCTTTCATTTTAGTTGCGAATGCACTGTTTACCCGGGAGAGAACACTGAGGAAGATGCTGGCCAATCAGCATCAACAGGAAGTGATGACACATCTGAAAAACAGTGGTCTTCAAAGAGTGTAACGCCAAGGAAGGATTTGGGGTGCATATCGGTGTTACCTTCGTTTTCGTTACTAAGTAAGTGTTTTGTTATAAGGCCAAGAATTGGGTTGTTTACTAATAACTCTACAATACTGCTTTTGACGGAAGCCTTACAGTTCGTTCCGCCAAAATACTCTCCTGTCGACGATGCCCTTTAATCTTATTCTTATAATTTTATTCCCTTCAGGGAAAAATGGCTACAAGTCGTGACATCTTTCATTTTATTCTGTTATTCTCTTTCCCTTTTTCTCTTGCACTCTTAGGATTAAACATTTCTTTCGACAATTTCATACGACTATCCTATCTCGTTGTAAGAGGCCAATCTTACCACCAGGAAGTTGATAATGCTGCTTAAATGGAACTTCTGCCAAACCATGGAATCTTAGTTATTCACAATGTATTCTAACTACTCCATCATTATATTACACTATTATTAGGAGTAAAGAATTATTACTCGTTTCTGGATCACTTCGCTTTCCTTTCCTGTGATATTTTGGGGTTTTTTGGACACAATTTTTTGCTTAGGAGAACACTAAGTTTCTAACTAGCAACGTTACAATCAATGATTTAATCAGTTATCTTTGTACGTTTTGACAGTTCATTAGCTCTACAGATTTTAGCCTAACCCTCACCTGTATTACTTCTGATGATTAATTTTTTCTTCTTGAATGTTTTCACAAACCCAGACGAAGTCGGTCCCGTTAGATCGGTGATATCCGACGACATCCGGAGCCTTCAGCAAGCATCCCGTAAGGGCCTTCTGGATCCCGAATATCTCCACTCAAGGGACGGAACTCCGGCTTTAACAGTGGCTACAGCCTTTAATAACTGTACGATAATGAGGTTTCTAATGGACGAAGGATTTGATGTTGACACGGTGGCGCCTTCTGGCCAGTATAAAGGATTATCTCCCATCCACGTGGCATGTGCGCTTGGTCACACGTCGGCTTTCAACCTGTTGACAGACCGTGGTGCAGACGTTTGCGCGAAGACTTTTCCAGGGGGAGAGGACTCAGGGCCATCTGACCGAACAGGCCTTCATCTCGCTGCACAGCGAAACCATACCTACCTGTGCAACGTGATTGTCAGCATGAACACATCGGTAGTAAACATCCGCGACATGCACGGTCTCACACCACTACACGTGGCCTGTATACATGGCCATCTCAGTGTCGTCCGCCTGGTCTTACGTTCTGGCGCTAACGTTAACATTCAGGACAACAACAACATGACGCCGCTGCTCCAGGCAATCCTTCACCGACAGCTTCCATCAGCGAAACTACTGATGGCCAAGAGTGACCTTAGTGTAAAGTGTAACCTAGAATTCGGAAACGGATTGGCCCCTCTTCACCTAGCAACCGTCTTGAGGGAAAGTGACCTTGTTCAGGAGCTCCTTGACCACGATAGCGACCCACTTCAACTCGCTGACAACGTACCAGTTAACGCATGGATGTACACCCGAGAGCGCCTTGGACCCATGCATATAGCATCTCTAAACGGAGATGTGGACGTCTTTGAACTTTTATCCCGAAGAGCGATAATAAAGGACGCCGTCACTAACCGCGTCTCTCCACTTTCCTTAGCCGTAGCTAACAACCAATACCAGATGGTGCGGTACCTCGTGGCAACAGGAAGTGACGTCAACCACCGCGTCACGGTGGATGAAAAGGCCGGATATACAGCTCTGCACGTGGCGGCGGATGAAGGACGTACGGACATCGTAGAGTTTTTACTCCTTCATGGAGCAGATCCGAATATCCGGACACTCACCGCATCCGGAATGCCAGACAAGTCAGCTTTGGTACTAGCATACCAACGTGGACACTTTGATACAATGAATGTTCTGCTATCCCGGACTAAGTTAGAGTTGTGGGAACATCGGGAAAGTAATCCTCTGGTGGAGGCAGCTGTTAGAGGTCAAACTGACCTGTGGCAGGAACTGTTGAATGCCAAGGTCCAATATCTGCGTGACAGAGGAAAACTGAGAATCACGGAGCCCGTGGTGTTCGATATCTGCAGTGATCATGAACGGCCATATGAAGCATCGGACTCACTGAGCACCCCCGATGATATCACACGGAACGACGCAGGAAACGTGGTCATTCGTTTAGCGGCCTCTCATAGATATGTCCATGTCATGACCATGCTGTTCAAGTGTCTTGATCCCGATCAACCAATCGATGAGCTGCTCCATCTAGCGGTTGCAGACCACTTAGCTTTCCCAGTTCTCTCCCTTCTTGTCGTTCACGGCGTGGACACGACATGTAGGAATGAATTCGGCTACTCCGCTCTTCACACTGCCACTGAGCACAACAACATTGCAGCCGCTCAAGCCCTCCTCCTGGTCAATTCTGCATGTGAGTGGCCTATTAGGAAGGGAGGTAAGTCTGACCGGTAGGATTGTTGGTAGAAGTCTGCATCATGTTCATTTGTTGTGTTAGAAAGGAATTCTGAATTTTACATGGATAATGTAAAAATATCGATAATTAATACGAGCTTCTGAAATGAAAATAATTTGAGGCCTGTTACGTTGAAAAGCAGTTCAACTTGCGATTATTTCATGCTGTTTTGATAATGGAATAATAATGTTTCAGTTTTTTTCCAGATTTACACCTGTCATTTATGAGCCACATTAATGACTGCGATCCATTGGTCGTGAATCTAACAAACAGGCGAGGTCAGACATCGCTACATTTGGCAGCGCGCGGTGGACACATCCCCCTCATCGAGGGCCTCCTCTTGGCGGGAGGTGACGTCAACATGGCGGATGAGGAGAAGGTGACGCCATTACACCTGGCCTGTTCGATGGGCCGCCTACCCACAGTCACTCATCTGCTTCTGGCAGGGGCAGATATAGAAGCGAGGTGTCAGTGGGGTTTCAATAAGCGCAGTAAATTGACAGATGTGACTGCCTTACATTTGGCCCTAATAGAGAAGGAAAAAGCTGTCGTCGAACTATTGTTGGCCAATGGCGCCGACGTCAACAGTCGCTTCGAGTCACGGCTACATATGTCCACGACAGGGCTACATATGTCTATTTGCAATCGCGAGTGGGATGATGTCAGATTATTGCTGTGGGCCGGAAGTAGCACCAATATTGCAGGTAGGGACCGCAGCACGCCTTTGGTGGAGGCACTGAAGCGCCAATCACCGCTGGATATTACCAAGGAGTTGTTAAAATGCGGTGCTGACCCTAATGCTGTGAGTGGAGATGATATCACGGCACCTCTCACATTTCCGCTAGAGACCTTGGTCAATACACAGTTTGTATCAGGTCGCCTGAATCTTCTGTTGAATTACGGGGCGGACATAAACAGGAAAGCTGCTGACGGAAAAACAGTTTTACACAAAATAGTCCAACATTTATCCACGGGTAACCGGGACACCAGAAACCTGGAGACCCTGCTGAAGCTGTCTCGGGACATGGAGCGACATATCAGGGCTGCTGATATCCAAGGCTTGTCCGAGCAGTTACGATGTTCTGTATGTGATTTCACATCAGCGGACTGCGATGGGAACACTATTCTGTATACGGCTCTAAATGGTGACAATGACGCGTGCGCGAAGTTAATTTTGAAGTATTGGGAGAACCAAGTGGTAACCAACGGAAGTGGCGACAGTTTGCTACGTGTAGCAGTCCAAAAACGAAGCCCAACAATCGTGCGGCGGCTTATCGAATTAGGCTGCGATATTCACGATACAAAGGCATGGGCGGAAGTTCTGAAATCAGCTGATGAAGAAATGATTCGGATTTTCTCCGAGTTTGCACAAGGGGTTGATATAATACTTCCTTTGAACTCGGAATTAACAGTGTATGGAAATTTGCTCCACTATGCACTTTTGCGTTCTAGCGAAATCTGTTTCAGTACGATTCTCTCCTTAAAACTTGCTCACATTAACGCCATGGACTCTCTTGGCAGAACGCCATTTTATCTGGCTGTGGCGGAGAAAAGACATAGTGCCGCTCTCACTCTCCTGGCAGCGGGCGCCTCCGTGAGAAAGGCACTGGAATACAGGGAGCCGACTGGGAGAGACCTGTTGCACACAGTAGTGTGTAATTCTCAGAAAATGTTTCTCTCCTTGCTTGTTCTTCACACTCCAGATATCGATCGTACAGCGGCTAGGTTTGAAGAAGAGCAGGACGTCACAGCTCTGCACATGGCCGCTATTATCGGCAGACCAGATGTGGTAGACATCTTACTTCGAGCAGGTAGTGACGTAACGCGTCTCACGGCCAGTGGGAAGGACGCATCATTGTTGGCCACTGAACGTGGACACGAAGTTATCAGACAAGATTTAGACTCCCACCCAAAAAGAGAAAATAATGCTTCAAAGGCCCTAAATCTCCCTCTGTCTGTAGCAGAGAGAGAGTTGATACTTTGTCCCCGCTTTGAAGATGTTAACAATGACATTGGAAAGTACACATTTAGATAAAGTTTTCTTTACGTGTACTTTATATGTTTACACTTATATATGATGAACAGTATATATATATATATATATATATATATATATATATATATATATATATATATATATATATATATATATATATATATATATATATATATATATATAAATGTTTCTTTTTGTTGAAAAAGTTTTTCCCCTATCTAATTAATAAATCTATTGTTTGATGAATACTGATTTCACTAGTTCTTCTTGAAGGGACCCCTTGCAACTAGATGGGAAATCGCTCCCAGCCGTTGGCGAAATGACGCATGGGCTTCCCCTGAATGCGGTTGTACTTGTTATATAACACGTGTAGCCGATGAAAGAGGGGAAGTTAAAATATTCTTTGCTAACAATCAGCCTACTGCATGCCGTTAAATGCATAGGATAAAAATCTTTTCCGTCTAATGTTGGTATTTGAAACAAATTTTGTCTTGCGAAGTATGCCGTGAATATATGACAGTGTCTTTGATAGACACTTATTACGAAGTTAAACTGATAAACAAATGCCTCTGTTCTCTATGTAGTTGTACGATATACTGTTATATAGTCGAAGTAAATAGCGTTGAGCTTCTACTGGAAGAATCTGTATAGATTTACATGAAAATATAGCTTGACAGTATATGAAGAAATAAAAAAAAGAATTTCTTGTGTGGTTCAAGTTATCCTCCACCCCCCTCTCCATTACCTCACTTTGTTAAAGTGAACATGAAGTCTGCCATTATATATACACAGAAAAAATAAATTAGGACACAGTTATCAAAAAAAATATATCTAAAAATTCTATAAAGTTTTGAAAGCCGAGAAGATGAAATTCAGCATTGGGGATATGGCACTGACGGAATTCACTCCGAGTAGCCGGGTTGTAGAAGCCCTTATGAACATGGCCAATCACCAGCGCTGAAAGCGTCACGTGATAATTGGCGGTCACGTCAAAAAACATATTAGCTCTCCATTGTCAGTGCGATTTCTTATAGTGGATAGACATATATTGATGCAATATTTTGGAATTTGCGGTCAGTTGAAGTGTTACAGTGATGCATTTTGAACCACACACTTATGAGCAGGGAACTGAAAACGACTACTCGCATTATTTTTCCTTACCAGATTTATTACGAAAATATCTTCCCAAAATCTGAATAAAGAGTCTGTTATCAATCAAAAGGTTGTGCTATGTTCGGTAAATTCCCTGAAGTCGGTACAGCCAGCTAGGCAAATGATTACACCCATGCATGACGAAGGTGAACAGGATCGCTAAAACACGACGCTTGTTTTCACGAACATCGCCCTGACCGAGCGCCAAACTAAAAGAAACGTCGCCCCTGGAACACGGAACAGAGCTGATATTCTTTGCTTGGGTATCATGGGTTTTTCGTTTGTATTGTCTCATTGTTAAGTACTGATGGTACGGCAGAGCTCCTAGGTTTTGTGACGTCACTCTAGATAGCTATCACATGGCAAAATGGCGTTCCCAAATAAGTGGCTAGTTACTGACGATAGTTTGCTATTTACTTTGTTGATAAACGGTGTAGAATTTTTTTAATATTTTCAGAACATTTCTTGAATACGGCGTTATTAATAAATTCAGCTTTAGTGACTGACTTTCTGTTCACTGTAAGTACTGAAAAACACGTATCCAGTTATACGAATCGAACTCGTTATCCTATTCGACACAACCTTTTTAAGCTAACAATGCTTTAAAAGCCATGAAATATTATGGTGAATGTAGAGTTCCTCTGAACATCCAAATTATTTCATTTTTTGTTTTGGTGTATAAAAATATGACTGGGTGAACCTATACGCTATGGCTTACTATTCCCTAACTAGAGACCAAATATGTGGAAATGATTTCGGATGACGTAATCATATTTTAATTATGAAGGCAATTCCCGAAGGAAAACGCCTAAAATAGCAAACTATGGCTTGGACCCTACTTTTGTCTTTTGATGAAACAAAAGTATAAATTGCATCACTCTATTTTTTTTTCACACACATGTTGTCCAGTAACTGTACTTCATATTGATATAAGCTTTACTTGTTTTTCTGCATGGAAAAAATTACACCTCACTGATGCACTGAGCTGTCTAGTTGTAAGGAGTCCTTTGCCGCGGAGGCCGGAATTGTATCCATTGCATAGTACGTGTGATTTTTGCTTTAACTGAACACCGAAAGGCAATAGTGTGTTAAAATGCAAGGTCTTACTTTACAGCCACACACCGATGTGTAGCCTACATTTGTCATGATATCAGCAGCGTTCAGAGTGGTCTTAATCTCCAACAAAATTGATAAGCAAACATCAAGATATGGAAGATCGAGAGTAAGCTGAATAAACAAACATCAAGATGCAGGAGAACGAGCGTAAGCTGTAAAAACAAACATCAAGATGCGGGAGACCGAGCGTAAGCTGCATAAACAAACATCAAGATGCGGGAGACCGAGCGTAAGCTGTATAAACAAACATCAAGATGCGGGAGAACGAGGGTAAGCTGTAAAAACAAACATCAAGATGCGGGAGACCGAGCGTAAGCTGTATAAACAAACATCAAGATACGGGAGACCGAGCGTAAGCCGTATAAACAAACATCAAGATGCGGGAGAACGAGGGTAAGCTGTAAAAACAAACATCAAGATGCGGGAGACCGAGTGTAAGCTGTATAAACAAACATCAAGATGCGGGAGAACGAGGGTAAGCTGTATAAACAAACGTCAAGATGCGGGAGACCGAGCGTAAGCTGTATAAATAAACATCAAGATTCGGGAGAACGAGCGTAAGCTGTAAAAACAAACATCAAGATGCGGGAGAACGAGGGTAAGTTGTATAAACAAACATCAAGAAGCGGAAAACCGAGCGTAAGCTGTATAAACAAACATCAATATGCGGGAGAATGAGTGTAAGTTGTATAAACAAACATTGCCACGTGAAAAACTGATGGTAAGCTGTATAAACAAACATCAAAATGTGGGAGACCAAGCGTAAGCTGAATAAACTTCAAGATGTGGAAGACCGACGATAATTTGTACATGTTGCTGCAAGACTTTCCCACGTCCGACCGAAGAAGAAGCCGTCCTGAGCTGCACTTGAACTCACAGCGACCACTTTTGTTGAGAGGCACCAGAGGCATATGCTGCGCTGGCATGCTAACCACTCTGTCACGGAAGCCCCTGTTTACAAAACTTCGATGGATTTAGAATCACGATATGAAGAGAGTTGAGGGACATTCTTAGTAGGTATTTATTTATACATAGAAAAAAGATAAAACCTTGTCGATCAGCAGCCTTGGACGTCGTTTTAAACTTTTACCTGGTCCGGGTGAGAATCAGGTAATATATGGATCAGAAAACTTAAAGATCGCTCAAGTGAGTGATGAGAAACACACCATTTCTATTGGATACAACTGAGTTTTATTGAAGACTGCATCCTCCATCCTTTTTTTAATCCAAAAAGCCACTGATTAAGTCTGAGCTAATCAATGATGCCACATTGAAGCATTTACTGTTTGGGCTGGGTACAGACTGGGCATCCTGGGCAAGAGCGGCCTTCAAACTGGTAAGTCGTGCTTTGGGTTTGAGCGCAGTCAATTAGGGGTAAACAAGGGAGAAGAGGGCAGGTGCGTGGCTGAAAACAAACAATAAACACACAATTTCTCCGTCTTTTGCTGAAAATATGTCGGACACCCAGAAAAGTTTGGTTTAATACTGATTCATACATCCTGAAAGAAATGTGCACGTTTTTAATCGGTGAGTTTCGGTGTTAAACTGTGAAAGCTTTCAGACACTATGGACTGCTTTATCAACGAGGGGTCGATTAAAATGAAACTGTTGGCAGAAAACTCTGTTCTTAATATCTTAAAGGGATAAGACATGATAGGTATAAATAATAAAAAAAAACTTACAGAAGTGATCACCTCGCCTGTAAACAGAACAGATTCTGAATTTAGTGGCCTTCACGCATTAAGTTGGATCTAGAGGGTACAAAACATGTAATAAACTTCAAATACAATAGATCTGTGATCAGGTCCACAAATAGTCCGGTATACTTCTTACAGCGCATGCTTTCCATCCCTGCCGCTACTAGCAAAATTTGTATAGAAATCTTGAGCTACGCCGAGGTTACTGGGATCGCGATGATGCGGCAGAAAGTGATGTCAGAAAAAAAAACTCTGTCTCCACCTTTGTTTCTAATAATATTTTATACACATGCATTCTCTTCATCTAAAGTATTCACAACTTGATTCTAACCAGCACCTGAAACAATTCTCATGATGAATGCTGAACAAATAGTTCAGCGCGAGGACAATGTTTCGAGGCTAAGCCTAACAAGCCTACTTGTGTTACACAGGCTCCAGTGGTCAAGTTTGCCCAGTGGTGACAGCGTTGTAAAGCGAGCGTAGAGAACGGCGCATGCGCTGTAACGAGTATGATGGTCAAGTGAATATGACTTTATGTCATTAAATGTAACAAACTGATGTAAAAGTGTCTAATGTATTTACTACACTAAACATGTGACATGTTTACAAAATAAACACGTTCACCGCATCATTTTGTAAACATTTCACATTTTTACTATTTTATTTTTTACTATAAAAACACTTCTCTTTAATTACTATACACAGTTGTTATCTGTACACACCAGGATACTTGTATTAAGCGTAACATAGATGAAACCTTTTTAGTGTTTTTAGTGTGTAAGTAAATATAAAATGCAAATAAACACATATAGTAGGTAAGTGTCAAAATGAGAAAACAAACCGTCATCTGGGATAAATATTGCCCAGGGACGCATGACGAAATTACTGCTTGCTTCAAGCTTTCTTGCACAAATCAGGCTTGTTTTGCTTTTCAATTTTGCTCATGTGGGGCATTATAGAGGTATCAGCTAAGCTTGGTGCGGTAACATTATCTGCGTGAAGCTTCTGAACTGTTAATAAAAGTTTTACTATTGAGTTGTTTTTTTTTACTTACGTTTGGTGTCTTTTTTGCAGTACGCACACATGGGGCATTTCTTGTCGCCAACTGTCACATAGGACATGCTGTACGGGTGGTCACATGGTCCTGGCGCTACGCACATTGGAATGGGGCAAATTTCCAAGTGAATCTTAACCAGCATGGTGAGACAGAAGACAGGAGATGGAAGACAGGAAACAGACGTTAGATATACAGAGATTCATGAAGAGGGTCTAGTTTTACCGTCATTTAGCGTTAGCATAGCAACTATGATATATGCGTGTAAATGAAACTTATGAGAATCCCCCCCCCCCCTCTCTTTATTTATGGAAGATGGCCATATAAAATTATTGCTGGTCTGAAGGAAGGCTTTTTCGAACATTCTGGGAGATCGGTACATCCATCACGTGTCGAGCAGTCGCGGGAAATCTGGGTGTTGACCTGACTCCATCAAGAATGAGGGTAACGGTTGTGTCATTAATGCAAACATTTCGGGAAATAAAGTTCATCAAATATCCACCAGTTATTATGGCGATTCTAACCTAGCAGTAATGTGATACGCTCAGTAGATACATGTGTATCTGAATCGTTTGAGCAACAATTCAATTAAAATTGCACGGGATTCTTAGTGGTCGAGTACAGCCAGTCTTAAGTGAATATAAAGATGAAATTACATCTACCTTCTGAAATAGCTTATCCATGCCGTCGATCTTGGGACAGCTTTTGTCGTTTATGTACATTCCTTAAAAGCCACGTGCCTTTCTCCAAAATAGTGTGCAAGTGTGAAAGTAGTAATAAAATCGCCAAAGATTAGTGGTTTATTCCGGGCACTCCGATTCCCTACACCAATATTATTAACCGTCATCCTATGAGTGAAAAATTCTTGATAATGATGTTAAATAAATATTAAATAAACGACTGGAATAGCAGTAATGTGTTTAGCAGCTCATTTGAAGGTTCTCAAAGATATAACTCACCAGGCCCGGGTTGAGGACTTCGCCTGAAACACAAATCGCGAAAAAAGATACAAAAATATTTGTCGATAAATTTCAGGCTGTTCTTGAAACAAGCAAAGAAATCCCGAAGAGGTATAAGTTGTTTTCATGTACTGTTTGCTTAGTGCGGTTATTATCTAGAGTTTTTCAACACTTTGAATGGAGAAATCTCACTCAGGATGCAATGAGATAAAACAACAGAGGAAATGTTTTCATGTACTGTTTGCTTAGTGCGGTTATTATCTAGAGTTTTTCAACACTTTGAATAGAAAAATCTCACTCAGGATGCAATGAGATAAAACAACAGAGGAAATTTATTGTACAATGTACAGTTGTACCTTCTGTCAGACATACTTGAAGAATTTAATTGTCTCCAAACGCCAGGTGGTGACAGGTGAACAATTACAAGACACAAGATCCGGCATAATTACTATTTGTAAATGGTTTAGTATATATATATCTTTCTCTGAATAAAATACTTCCTTACGCTGTGGTTTAAGTTGGTTCCTTTCGCAGAAGGGGCACATCGGGCACTTCATTCCCCCTATCTCTATGTAACTCATGCTGTAGGGTCGGTCACAGGGACCTGGGGCACGACACTTCGCCATGGGGCACATCGGCTGAAGAAAAAAGTTAACATGAGCTGTTCTGAGAAAAGGAGGTTAACGTCTGATGATAGAGGGACTGGTAAGTGTAAAACGTTGTGGTTTAAGTCATGGGTTTTGTCAGATACCTGGAGAAGGGTGGCGGTTTCACCCGCGCTTTATTTTACATCCATGAACGCTAAACATCAAGCAAATAGTTAATAAATAATTCCACTCGACTGAATCCAATCAACAGATAGAGAGTGTGGGTGTGTTGACCTGTCAAATATGTTGCGTAAGACATGTATTTCGTCTGAAAAGTTCCAAGACAACTTCCATCGGCAAATGTGCTAAAATTTACCAAACATATGGGTTCTGTTTAGATAACCAAAAAGGGGGAGACAAAAATTTGCAAACAAAAATTAAAAACTCATTTTTTTTTTATTTACATACTAGTATACCATAAGTTACCAAAATGAAAGTCTAGGAGTTTATTGTTTGCTCGAATCTTTACTCATCAAACTTTACTCATTAATCTGCCTTGGATAGAATGAGGAAGGAAAAGAAGATTGCACGTACCTTGACCTCAATAACTTCACCTGTGTATGCACAAACAACAAAAGATGACTGTATGTTGAATACCAAAATACATATTTTAACATATTAATCGTTATATATCAGTTAAATGTTATTTTGAATCACTCTAACTTCAGACTTTTTATCCTTGGGCATATTAGGGATATGTATTTATGTTTTACTTTATACTCTAGCAAATTAATTTATTTGCAGTTTTCCATCAACGAGAATCAAGCCATTTTTTGATATAAAAAAACTGATCGCCACAGTATTTTAAGTAATATTATGATATTTACAAATGAAATATTTGATATATACAACAATCAAATAAAAAATAAGATTTACGTGTTTTGTCTGTTTTGGAAGGACAATAAGAGCACCCCGGACACTCCTTCCCCTGCCACATGGTCGTTGACAATTTGTAAGGTTGGTCACACGGGCCTGGGGCCGCGCAAAGCACCATTGGGCATATATTGAGATGCAACTGTAAACATAGGATAGAAACCAATAAGCACGTGAAATACAAACAAGCAGTAAACATGCTGTTAATAATGTGATGAAAAGTGTACTATATACAGTATATGTCTACCAACTGCATAATTCGTTCTGGGAATCGAAAGCACTTTTCTTTATTTATGTGCACAGTGTACACGCACCCTGTTTAGATTCCTGTTTTATAATGTTCTGCTTAGGTAAGCATGTATTCACCACCTTCTAACCAACATCTAACACCATGGGTGGCTTTGAATGAATGGGCGATTGTGGCTTAACGTCATGCTGACTTTGAATGAACGAATGATCATGGCTTAACGTCATGTTGACTTTGAATGAATGGGCGATTATGGCTTAACGTCATGCTAACTTTGAATGAACGAATGATTATGGCTTAAAGTTATGCTGACTTTGAATGAATGGGCGATTATGGCTTAACGTCATGCTAACTTTGAATGAACGAATGATTATGGCTTAACGTCATGCGGAACTTTGAAAGAATGAATGGGTTATGGCTTAACGTCATGCGAGACTTTGAATGAATGGGCGATTATGGCTTAACGTCATGCTAACTTTGAATGAACGAATGATTATGGCTTAAAGTTATGCTGACTTTGAATGAATGGGCGATTATGGCTTAACGTCATGCTAACTTTGAATGAACGAATGATTATGGCTTAACGTCATGCGAAACTTTGAAAGAATGAATGGGTTATGGCTTAACGTCATGCGAGATTTTGAATGAATGATTATGGATTAACCACTCATTCATGCGAACTTTTGAATGAATGAATGAATGATTATGGCTTAACGTCACACGAGATTGAATGAATGATTATGACCTAATGACGTGTGTGACTTTGAATGAATGAAGGATTGTAGCTTTAACGTCATGCGTGATTTTGAATGAATGAATGAATGAATGATTATGGCTTAACGTCACACGAGATTGAATGAATGATTATGACCTAATGACGTGTGTGACTTTGAATGAATGAAGGATTGTAGCTTTAACGTCATGCGTGATTTTGAATGAATGAATGAATGAATGAATGATTATGGCTTAAGATCATGCATAACTTTGAGGGAATGAATGACATATTATCATTATTCTGTGCTTTACAGCTTTTGTCGGATTATTTACTGTAAGATTAATCAAACTACTGCAAACAAAAGTCTTCAATGGAAGGAAAGGATGGGGGAATCATTACAGTATAGCAAGCGTAATTTTCAGATATCGGCTGACGTAGATGAGATTATTCTTCTAGTGTTTAGTTAGGGCACGACTACAACACCTACTATCTTAACAGTTGTTTTATAAGTAATAAACAGATTTTACAGCTGAAAATGTTTATATAGAGCGCGTGTCATTCAGTTCCTCATACAGCGCGTATTACTTAGTTCCTCATACAGCGCGTGTCACTTAGTTCCTCATACACTGCGTGTGACGCAGTTCCTCATACAGCGCGTCATTTAGTTGTTCATACACAATGCAAAAAGAGCGTTTAGAAATAAACGTCCCGTCAGCGCATGTCACTTGATTGTTCATACAGCGCATGTCACTTAGTTGTTCATACACAATGCAAAAAGAGCGTTTAGAAATAAACGTCCCGTCAACTTGTTAAATATGCGTTAAACAGGTTAAGAAACGCATTCTCAACTAAAGCACGACAGACCAGAACATGTTCGAACGTGTTTAGTGTCTTCCACGTTTGCTATCCTAACCAGTCCTGACATCCAAACATGTACGTATTTAGAATCTAAATATATATTTGGCTTCGGCTTTTATCTAAGCGCATTCCTAAACTTGTTGACCGCTAAATATGTTCAGGGTGAAATATTTTTAGGAAAGAATGGTTGACCTGTACATGTAGCCTACAATGATTTATGGCGAAGTTCTCACTTACTTCTCTGTTGACCATAATCCCCGACGGGATGGAAGACTAGCGCAATAGGAAGACAAATTTTAGAATTAATTTAGAATGAAAAATTTTCTCTGGGCCTCTAAATTGTGTTTTCAGAGATAATATTACGTGAATAGGGCACATAGGCCCATATCCCAGGCCACTTTAACTTCGTCTAAATTCACGCTCATACAGAAGTATGTATTATATGTGTGGTTTCAGTCCTGCATCCGGTCGAAAATAATGTAAATAAGGTATTCTCTCTATTCCTCCGTCCCTTAACCGTTACCCTATGACTCAATTTTTCATTTCAAAAAATACCAAAAGGGATATTATCTAATCTATCACAACACACCCGCCGCAACACCTGGTAAATTACAAACACATTTAGGCCAAACACATTTAGGTTTATAGTATTATATTCTTCTGTTTCTGTAAACGAATAATAATTCTGCCTGATACGATAAGTGGTTTAAATATCTGCAGTTTTGTGCACTTTCCCACCGCGTTCTTTTGTACCCTCAGGTGAGGAGAGCTGACTTGTAGAGCCCACTACATCCTGCTATTTTGATGGATGGACACCTGCTACATGATTTTGGATGGGATGCGTGTAACGATCCTACAGGAAGTGACTTAAACTTTTCCTTGTAACTTTTATTAATGGTGTATAACCTGTTTGATCTATATCACACTCAAAATGCTACCAGCGTTTTGATTTTCTGCAGGTGGTTGTTTCTGATAACAAATCCTCTTTATACTAAGGTTCATTTCTTACTTTTAAATGTATAAAAACATACAATGAATTGGGAAATTAATAGACATAAAGCAATATAGGTTTTTCATGACTGGTTATTTTAAAATTGACTTGTATTAATCTCTGTAAATTTTTAATTTAATTAGACATCAATACCCAAAATTTATAACAACTGTGTACTTTCTTTCTGTGGTAGTATATGTACTGGGCCATAATCCACTACACTACCTTCTTTGAGAACTGGATGTTTTTGTTTAGAGTATAGCCTTTATTGTATTTTTGTTAGTGTAAAGTCTGTCATATTGTAGTTGGAACTTGTCTTAAAGCAGGTTTCACATGTTGTTAAGCATGAAACAAAATTCTGCTTTTGCATCCTTCGTTTTGTATGTAACAAAGTCACCATCAATATTTATGTTCCCTCCTGTAAAAGATCAAGTAAATCAAGGCTTACCTTTTGTGTATTATATGCAAAGTTATAAAGCGGTTTTCCTTTTATGTGAGTGTTCATTTTAACACATTGTATTAACATAGGCCGCTGTGAACTACAGAATGTGAGATGAAAACAAATATATTTCATTTGTTTTCAATTTTGTCTTCATGAGTCATTCTTAGATAGCCTGGTTTCCTTTGACATGTTTAGCGTCTAAACATGTTTTCGCCTAGAGAGAGACAAAGATGTGTGCTTAGGATGCTAAATGACTAAAAATGTTCAGGAGTACAACATATTAAGGATGTAAACGAGTACAACATAACGGACAAAATATGCGCTTAGATTTTCGTTCTTGCAGGGCAGCGAGTGTCTCTTAGTTATTCATACAGTGCATTGCACTTAATGGTTTATACAGTGAGTATCACTTACCAGATTTCCGGGCAAAACCTCACCTGAAACAGATGAAGCACTAAATGTAAAAACTCCTCAAAACGTGCTGTCAACTTTCTAATTTTACGTCTTGCTCGATAATGTTTCAGAGTTTATATATCCTCTTCAGGACTCGTAAGGGTTAAAGGAGAATAAAACGTTTTAAAAAATGACACTATAGGCTGAAAAGAGCACATTTTTTTCTATCTGTTGATGCCTGTTGCATAACTTTTCGATTTTTCCTCGCCGCGCACGTAAAGACTGAAAATGGTAAAGCAGGTCCATGGCGTTCTCCACCTTTAACACCGTGTAATTTATGCTGGGGGTGTGTAGTCTCTCAGCCAGTGAGAGTCGTTAAAACTGCCGGCTTGTTCGTGTAAACTCGGAACCTACGTCCAACATTCCGGTTTCCCGATCGTCAGGCCGAAAACGAACTGTACTGTTCACTACCTTCTGGGAAGAAGAGTTCTACCGGAACTGCACTTCGGCGGTTTTCGACGACGATTCTCCTCCTAACACAGAAGACTTCAGGACTAGTTCTTAGGCAAAATGGAGTCGCCCACAGCGGATTTTGGGGCTGACTTTATTTATAATTTATCAACTGGAGGTACATATCGGAATTTTTCAGGGTATGCACCTGCGAGGAAATGCCTACTCTTTTCAATGGTATTTGATTGATATTTAAGTTTTCTTCTCCTTTAAAACAATGCTTTAAAATGTCAATCACTGTGCAGACAGTACCATATTCCAACATCATATAGCTACATATATGTCAGGCGAAACAAAAAGCATTTGACCATAATACAACTATCCTACGTCAATCTAGTCATGTCTCAACATCGTACAACTAAGTTAAGTGAAGGTAAAACTTTCTATATTGATTCATCATATCAAATCAAGCTGATCAGACCTCGATCAGGATTTTTGGAAACTTCAGGTGCGAAAGCGTAAAGAAAAAGTTGCGAGCTTGCCACAAAAACAGGAAAACAGTACAAAATGGGAGAATCGTCTTTTTGTTAACTGAAAGTCTCTGCGTGAAAATGCATTCGAAAACTATGGAAAAATAAGTACTGTTCTGAAATAAAAAGAGTACGGTGTAAAACTACAGATAACGCGCAAATATACCTTTTTCATATCGCTTGTAAATATGTTCTCTATGACCCATCTTGAAATAATCCTATAAAATTCTCTACATGAAAATGTTAATTAACATGTCTAGAGACACCTAAATATATGTCTTGATTTGCACATTAGGAATTGTGTTTGTGTTATTCGTTGTGGCTTACGTGGGGACAACTTTTCCTCGCAGATCGGACATCCTTGACATTGGCGTCCATTCCATTGGAAGGTCGAATGTGTAATAGCTGTACAGCCAGCCTTGAAGGCGCAGTCCACCAAGGGGCATTGGATCAGGTGACCCTGTTTAGCGACAAATGTGAAGAATGGAAAACATAATGGATATACGCATTAAGTATAAGCAATTTTTTTATTCCGATGACATCGGATGATTGTCTCAGCTATTAATGCCACGTACAGCGATATCTAATCAGTGGAAGCTATAACTTGCTCAGAACCAAGTGCTAAGCATAGGGCTCAAATGCCACGTTCAAAGTTTTTGGAGTATTATTTAAAAATAAATATCGCTTTAACCAGCAAACATTCCACTGTTAAACGTTTGATTCTACAACCAGTTTAGCTATAATCACGAAAGAGTTTGCTTACAACTAACAAGAGCCAATCGCAGCAATACTTACCAGGTCTATTGGTATGACACTTCCTGTAATAATAAAAAGTAGCCAGTGAAACAATGAATTAATCTATGACTAACACGACTTGGTACATGCCTTTAGGATTGTGAGAAGCTTTTAGGTTGTGTAAAGAGCTGAGAGTCAGTATAAAACCCACAAGACCGCATCGTTATATGTTATTTTATTTATTTTATGCATTGTTATCATTGTGCTGATAGGTTGTGTCGTTGTTTACCAGCGCCCACATCTATTCTGCCCAAGATGGGGCTTCCGTGGCTCAGTTGGTTAGTGCGTTAGCACAGTGTAATGACCCTGGAGCCTCTCATCAATGTGAGTTCAAGTCCAGCTCGTGCTGGCTTCCTCTTCCGCCGTAAGTGAAAAGGTCTTCAAGCAACCTACGAATAGTCGTGGGTTTTATCCGGGCTCCGCCCGGTTTCCTCCCTCCATTATGCTGGCCACCATCGTTTAAGTGAAATATTCTTGAGTACAGCGTAAAATATCAATTACAAAAATAAATAAATAAATAAATATTCTACCTAGGAAACCGTTCAGAAACCAAAATCACCGTAACTGGTAATGACTGGCCCGGTGGCTGATATAAAATGGGAAGAATATCCCTCATGACATTGGATATATATTATGTTACTTTACAGATGACACAAAGGGGTGAAATTCATTGCTGGCAGTGTGTGTGAAGTGTTATAATATAAAACATATGTAGATGTTAACATCCCTGATGGCATTGCGTACATAATGTATATTGTGTTGTAATATAAGACATGGGTCGACATGAACATTCCTGATGGCATTGCGCACATTATACACTCTTAAAACTGGAATGTTATGTGTATAACAGTGATGTTAAGCACAAGATTTGTCATGGAGCGTGGAGTGGAAAATTTTATAATGTTAGCAATTTTAAAGTTCAAAATTTAACACTTTACAAAACGTTTTAAGACGGCGTTGTAATGTACCACTTTTCGAATGTCAAACGATCAGTTCAAAGAGATTTTTCCGCACTCTCGTGATGCGTTTCACACCATAATGTTAAGATAATCATATAATCTAGAATTATGTTACAACTTGCACAATATATCCATGTTGTTGTCCCATAAAACTTTAAGATGTTAAGATACACATTTTAAAAACACTTAGACATGTTAACATCATTTTTGATTTAAGAATGTAATATTCTAAAAACACGTCCAGTGTGAATTTTTCGTAGAGAAACTCACGCAGTACAAAGGACCTACAGTACAGGTGAAGATATGAAATGAAATTATCAACCAACAAAGCCACATAGAATTTGCGTAGCTGAGAGGTTGGCGTGTTGTGATTGGAGCAGACGTACTTTTCCCCAGGATCTGATTGCTACACACAGGGCAGCCCGTACAGTTCATCCCGTTGATCTGGAAATATGACGGCTTGGAAATGGCACAGAATCCCGGAAATGCGCAGTCCACAATTGGGCACATCCGGAATTTGGTCTGCAACGGAAACGAACAAGCTACATTGGTTATACAACTTACACATGAAATACATTTAAAACTTTCACCTTAACTGGCGTCTTTTCATGTGTTAGCAGGACACAAGTTTGCGTTTAAATTTATGGAAATTGGTACGTTTTTAGAAGTGATATGTTTTTTTCTTCATTTTTCTCTTTCACTATGTTTTATAGCGTGTACATCTGAATAAGAAGGCGACAATGTTTAATGGATTACAGCATGTACAGGCCTATCTGTCCCAATATTTCAACCTCCTGTCAAAAACTATTAGCGGGAATACACCTGCAACATTCGAATGACACAAAGTCATAAAACGAAAGTGTGAGACAAGTGTATTTTGACTGCGAAATGGCGAAGACCTATCAAGTTTATGGTAAGGTCCACTTAACCTAAAGCTCTATTTCAGAGCTGTGACAATGTCACACTGGAGTGACCTCCCTTTGCTGGCTTACTGTAACTAAACCTGGTCATTCTTAAACGGTGGAGATTATTAATTTCAGCAAGGCCGACAGCAGAATTCATTAATTCTGCACTAAATTATGCAACAAGTAGTATCAGTGTGTATGGATATTTATCGATCTATATTGAACAGGAGGAATTATATTCATGTGCAGTGGTTTAGAAAGGCATATACCGGACATGTTTTGCGTACAATTCACATTCGCCATTGGAATCTAATTTTCCAGACATACCACGAATAGTTCAAATCATCACCTTTCAGTAACTATCAGGCTAACGTATTATATTTAGAAATTTAAATTAATATGATTCTTAAATTTGAAAAACTTCTAATGCGACCCACTTTATAAATTTTAGAAACTGTATTGCCGATTTGTAATTGTAAAACGCACACGGACGAGGCATATATTTTGTGAGAGGTAATAATTTTGATTATTCTGAAATAATAGCAAAAATTCGATTGGATTTGCGCTTATCGATTTTTGCCAAAAAAAAATCCTGTATAGCCTCTTTGAAACATCGACGCAGTAGTCTACGTCACAAGGACACCTGATTTTATTGTCACAACGTTGTAACCTTTATAGAGGAAAAATTTTAGGTAAATTTGGGAGCGGTAGATCCAGGATCAATCCTGGGTCGAGTCACACCTAAGACTTTAAAAGAGGAAGTTGTAACTTCCTCGCTTGGCGTTCAGCATGAAGGAGATTGTGCAACGACTGGTTGACCCGTATCAGTATAATGGCTTGGGCGGGACAGCTTACTTGCCATCGGTAAGTCGTCTCAGTGAAGCAGCACTAGATAAAAGAGCGGTGGAAATCAGTCCTGCGACAAGGAGGCACATTACATACACCCTAAGGATTCGTTCGTCGTCATATGACTGAAAAATTGTTGAGTACGACGTTAAACCCCAAGCACTCACTCACTCTTAGGTGAAACACTCACCAGGTCGATAGGAGTTCCAATTTGGCCTAAAAATCAAATAGAAAACCCTGTCTGATTTGTTGTTACATAGATCAATTCCACGTACGGTCAGTAAGTTAAATTATTGAGAGCCTAAGGCTAAGCACTGATTGACTCGGTCTATGGGACAAGTGTGTTACCCTGAAACCGATGTTATACCCTGAGACAGGTTTGTTACACCAAGACAGATCTGTTACACTAAGACAGATCTGTCACATTCATACAGGTCTGTTGCATTTTGACAGGCCTGTTACACTGAGGCAGGTCTGTTACACTAAGACTGGTCCGTTAATCTAAAACGGGTCTGTTACACTAAGACAGGTTTGTCACATTAATACAGGTTTGTTACATTTTGACAGGTCTGTTACACTGAGGCAGGACAGTCACACTAAGACTGGTCTGTTACATTTAGACAAATTTCGAGTAAAGTCAATTAATAGTTCACATCTGTTGTATCTCGTTACGCAGAGAGCAGTGAACAATGGAACAAGAATGATTCCTGACGACAAAATCCGAGATTATATGAGGGAAGGGAACTGTTCATCAGTTAAACTCTGCTTAAGTCTACTGATCTACTTTGGAGAAATATATAAATCCTATCAAATTAAAAATATTTACGTTTTCCCTCTCCACTTTCATCCGCACACTTTGGACACCCGATACACTGGCGGCCGTTGATGTTCAAGTACGTGGGTTTTAATTTTGATGCAGTTTTCAAGTTGTGGGCAGTACAACATTGGGCATGGCATCTGCAGGGGCTGGGGTACACAAACGATGACATGAAGTCAGTACAATTTGAAGCAACAACCCAAACTGTTTCCAAAACTCTTTTAATATACTTTGTTTAATAATTTCCGCTGTGCCATTTAACACTGAGTAAAATACAGTGGCCTATTCGGACCACATCTAAGTGATGTATTTTGAAAGTAGTTAATTTCTGTAAAACATCTCAAATGAATTTACTTAGGTTCATTGTAACAAATCCTTTGGATTTTCCGTTCAACATAATGCGAAAACCCTTTGGAAATTATGGTCTCAAAGACTCATTTTAGACAATAATAATTTTCTGTGCCATTTCTAATAAGAAAGAAAATGTAAAAAGAAATAAATATTTTCTGGACGAACATACTTTTGTGTTTCATTTACATTCGAAAGACAAATTACTCTTTAATTTTTACTGACAAGTTTGCTCATTGCGCATTTATACAGGTAAATTGCTGTATTCTATGTATACACTACATGCTTTATCAGCCGGCGTAGAGTCTTCAGCCAGATGGCCCATGTCTCAGGCCATACCTTGCAAAGTTAATATCTATATCTAATCTAGAAACATGGCTACCTCTGCTTTCAATCGTCAGCTTACCTGTCAGCTGGCCCCATACACTTTTTGCAATTATTCTGTCAACTCTTTGAAATATATGTGCATGAAAATAATTTCCGTTATTGTAGAATAGGGTGTATGACATCAGACTACTCGTCAAAATATGTTGTATAGCAGTTATATTATTAGTATTTAACATCTAGAATCTGTGTCATGTTACAGTGTATCTCTTGGCATATGCATAGGTCAATCATATAGAATCATTTCCAAATCCTTCTAATCAATTTGCGACATACGTGACAAAGAATTGGAGGTCGCTGATAGTGTTAGTATTTGTAAAACAGAGATCTTAAACTCCGGCCAGTTTAATTCATGCTGGAGTGTTCAAAACAAGAAAGTTACTGAAACACATTTCGCCAGATATTAAAAAAGAAAATTATGAAGAATTTTTCATATCTCCAGAAGTAAAAAACCCCAGCTTACCTTTAGAATCTCACCTGAAAAAGAGAAAGAGATTTATAAGGCATCCTGAGAGGATTTAGTGCATTTCGTGAAGTTACAAGATTCGCTGACAGAATGTTGAGTAAGTATCTGGAGATGATATAGTGCATTTCGTGAAGTTACAAGATTCGCTGACAGAATGTTGATTAAGTATCCTGAGATGATTTAGTGCAGCTCGTGAATTTACAAAATTCGCTGACAGAATGTTGATAAAGTATCTGGAGATGATTTATTGCAGCTCGTGAAATTAGAAGATTCGCTGATGGATGTATGATTAAGTATCTCTAGATGATTTAGTGCAGATCGTGAAGATACAAGATTTGCTAATGGAATGTTAATTCGTGTGTTGCTTGATTTCCAAGTAAAAGGCATTTTTCATTTCTGAAAATAAACAATGGTTTTATTTCAAATGAGAAACGTTTCAACATTTATCGAGCTTACATTACAACAAACAAAAAATATATCAAACGTAATATAGAACAACTTTTCTTTGTTTATTATATACCAGTCGAAAAATCTATTCTTATTGAAACATTATATAATTAAATGTTTTATTTGCCGCAAAAGTTCTTAAGGGCACCTACATGTGTTAAGTATGTTCCCACTATTGTAAAATGAATATGGACACGTTGCTGTTCATGTACGTACAGAGGTGATACAACACATAGCAATACGAATTAACCTTCCAGTGATACACTATCGTGGAGAACTACATAATGGTGATAAGTGCGGTTTTGTGCAAATAATAAGTTACCTTGTGCGGCCATAAAAGCCAGCAGAAGAACTCCTGTTGTAAGCGGCTCCATTTCTGCTGTTGTCTGTTTTGGCAAAGGTGTTAATACGTGTAATCGTGGAAAACTCACGATAGCCTAATAGGGAAGACAGTGACACGAGATAAGCGGTGTTTTAGCTGAAAGGAATGAGCATGCGCATGCCCATAACTGGCAGCGTCAGGACAGGCAATGTTGGTGTCTATACTCGGTTCATGTCTCACTGTCGTTCTTACGGTTTCATATTACCGATTTCCGAATTTGCACTATTCCATAGGCTGAGTTTACCAAAAACAATTCTGTACATGTTATGATGGCACACGGGTTGTACTAAAACACCTTTTATACTGCTATACCCGATAAGGAATTTACAAAAACCCACACATTATCCCACTATTGCCTGTCGCTCGACTGTATCAAACCCCATACATTATCCTACCATAGCCTCTCACTTAGCTGTACCAAAACCCACACATTATCCTACCTGTCGCCCGGCTGTACCCAAACACACACATTATTCTACCATTGCCTGTGGCTCGACTGTACGAAAACCTACACATTATCCTATCATGGCCTGCCGAACGACTGTATCAAAACCCACATGTTGTCCTGTACCATCGCCTCTCACTTAGCTGTACCAAAAAACCCACACATTTTCCCACCATGGCCTGTCGCCCGGCTGTACCCAACACACACGTTATCCTATAATTGCCTGTCCCTTGGCTGCACCAAAACCGACACATTATTCTGTTCCATCGCCTGTCGCTGACCTGTACCAAAACCCACACATTATCCTATCATGACCTGTCGCTTGGCTGTATCCAAACTCACACATCATCCTACCATAGCCCGTCGCTTGGCTGTATCAAAACCCACACATTATCCTACCGTGGCCGAGAAGGAATATTGCTAGACTATCCAGTTTTACACAAAACCCCACTGTATCTTATGGTGTTATGCAGAGAATGGTCATTTCTTTATCGCTCAGTTGTACAAAAAACATACTTTATCCTTCGACAGCCGATATAGGTCGTCGCTGTATGACATGCTTTCATATAAAATCATACGGTATATAGCCTATGTACGATGGACGAAAAGAGTCATGGCTCTGTTGTCAGGTTTTACCAATATCCTCGCCGGTACGCAAACCTTTTCCGCTTTTCCCCTTCTACTAGGAGGATCTGAAAGCAAGATCTGCCAAAGTTATCAAACGCAAATTCACTGAATTTTCAGTGAAGCGCGAATTTTAATGAATTCAGTGATACAGTGATGTTTGTCTTCAATGCATAAATTGATTAATCTGGATATATGAAAACTAATACGAGAGCTGTGTTTTCTCACAGATAAACTCTGTAGTGGATGTATAAATCAATGAGTCTCATAACAGGCGTCAGCCCGCTACCCCCACCTAATGTATGCCTTACCCCCCCCCCCCCCCCCTCCCCCCCACCCCCACCCTCTTCAGACGGTATTTGTAACCAGGGGTAATCAATAGGAAACACCTGTATTGCAGTAACATGGGAGGCGCTCGACTCTTAATTCCTTCATAAACATAAAATATATACTTATATGTTGAAGAAACTTTCAGCTCTTAAATTTTTAGTTATAAAAAAGAGTGACAAGCTAAAGGTGGAAATCGCAGTCTACAGGCGAACTAGACCAAGAGGGAAATGCCCAAACATTTCTGTTGCTCGACATGTCCTGGCCAGATATTTAAAGGTGACAGATACTGTGATATTACCGCCATCGTTGTTTGTTGTCTTCGCAAGCCTCGTTCTGACTGTCTTCTTGGGTGGCTTCGTTACAATGTGACACGTTTCAGAAGCCAGTTTACGATTTAATCAGTAAGGCGACGTATATGCGCGATAAATCCCGTGGTTTACAGCAGGCTTGAGGGATGCGAAAGCTGCTCAAAGAATTGCAATTCAAATTCCTCTCTTTTCGACTCATGGCAAAGCGAGGTTTGACTCCAGGTGGAAACATGGCTCGAGCTTTAGCAGGGGTGTTGCTTTTTTTCATCTTCATTGTCGGAATGTGCATGGTTTTAACTGACTTTGAAAATGCCCAAGAGTATACTCAGGTTCAGGAAGGCCGGGCCAAAGACGAACTGATGACGGACTACGCGCAAGTCACCGATAAGATAATCAGCAACAACGCGGAAGAGAATGGAAGGAACGACACTAGTTCAGACCAAGATTCGTCAGCTGTCTTTGCAGAGCCTGATCTAAGTGTTTGTGTGGACAAACATGTCTACCTGCTACTGTTGGTGTTTTCTCCTCCGGAAAACTCTGGTATCCGGCAGGCGATCAGGAAATCATGGGGCAATCAGACAAATACTGACCACAGCTACCTGACCGTATTCGTGGTAAGTTCTGCCAGCGTGACAGAAGAGTCCTCATTACACAAAGAAATCACAGAGAAGAAAGACGTGCTCCTGGGAAACTTCCCCGATTCCCCGCAACAAACAACAGAGAAGTTCGTCCTGGCTTTGAAATGGCTTGCGCGCATCGAACATAAATGTCGCCCGTGGTTTATTCTGAAATCAGTGGATGGGATTTTTCACAACATCCGACTCTTGATGAAAAAGCTGGAAAAATCCATTCAGCAACCGTACAACGTTTACCGCGGGAAAATGGTGCGCAATGATAAACCCAACAGGAACCGGAAACACCCAAATCACGTGCCGGTTGCCAAGTACCCCAAGGAAAGGTTTCCCGATCTCATTCAGGGGCCCCTCTATCTGTTCTCGTTTGACGTCATCTTGAGGTTAAACGCTGCCGTACGCAAGGTTCACCGGATTGCCATGGAGGATGTCTACGTCGGTTTGTTAGCCGAAAAAGCAGGAATCCTGCCGTACAACGACGATAGTTTCAGCCTCATGAAAAAGACTTCAAACGAATGTATAAATGTGAAACTGTTGTTTGTTTATGACGTCTCTCCTAATGACCACAATAAACTGTTTCATTTAGTTAAAGAGGAACAGGCTCTTCACCGCTGCCAAACTTTGGTAGAGAAAGAAGGCCTTTAACTATAAAACCTGCCTAAGGAAGATTCAGTGCATACCGTGTTGCAAAATATCAGTGGATGATCATTACAATGCAGGTTCGTTCAAGTGCACTGTGATTGCATGTTGAAGTATCTTTTGAGCAAAAATTGAGCTCTGTTTAACCAAACCCACCACTCAATCACGACATTTGATCTTTTATTCTTCGGTTTAACCACGTTTTCTATGGTTTCAACCTGACTGACAACTGTTCTTAGTTGGGTGGTGAAAACATTTTCGCCTGGGTAGAAATTGTTCTCACCTGACTATAAACGTTCTCACCTCTATAGAAACGTTTCCAAGTAGAAAATCGGAGGACAGAATAAGCCTTCCTTGATCGGTATCACACAAATTTTTATATGCATGGACAATAAATAAGAATTGACAAAAACTTAGACCATATTTTTAAAACAGATTACAGTGTTTGCGTGTAGAAAACAAAAGCGTAAGCGAGTGAGTGACTTGTTTGACAGTATAACATTGATAACTGCACGGTTATAGGATTATCGTGTTATTGTTCTGTTACCATTTATCAGTGAGAGACGTGTAATAAAAATTAAATTAATACCCTTGTTACAAGACACCGGCCGTTTTCTGTACTGATATTGTTGACTTTTGGATATGATATTAATTCTGTATGAATGAGACCTGCGTGTTTTATTATTTATTTGATTGGTCTTCAATTCATTACTCATGAACTCTTCACTTACATTTCTCTGGGTTTATGGAAGAAAGGACGGGCCAGATTTGTAACCTTATAAACACACAACCGTCCTAGCGCTGGCTGTAATCATCAGCCGTAACCGCACTGAGTCATCGCGGGCTGTAATAGCCAGCCGAAACCACTCTGAGTCATCGCGGGCTGAAATCGCCAGCCTTAACCGCACTGAGTCATCCCGGCCTGAAATCGCCAGCCGTAACCGCACTGAGTCATCGCGGACTGTAATCGCCAGCCTTAACCGCATTGAGTCGTCATGGGCTGTAATCGCCAGCCATAACCCCAAATGAGCCAGTGCTGGTTGGATTTGTTGACATCTCGACAGTCTTTTCGACAACACAAAATTGATGAATGCTTATCAGTTGCGTAACTAGTTATTATTTGTTTATATATTATTTCTGACCCTTTTCTTTGGTAACTGGTGTTTTAAGTTGTTTTGGAAATGGATCTTACGACTATTGACTTGGAACGTCCGTTCGTGGTCTACGAGTGAAATGCAAATATCGGACTTGACGCCTGAAAATCGCATGAATCTTTTTGCCACAGCCTTCTGTTTCATGCGAATGTGTTCTTGTAGATGATTCCTTGTAACGGTGGGCTTACCTACTGCTTGTCGCGTGATAATAGATAGATTATTAACTCATTGCACACTCTGGCGGATTTACAGTAAGGCCTCCGTCTTCAAACTCTCAGCCATAGAACATAACGTTTTGTCTTTTACTGCTTGTGTTGTCCTTTATAGGATTAGTGACTTATACAAATGAAAGAAGCTGACCGATTTATTGACTACTTGATGAACTGCTCAGTTAGTTTACTGTATCATGCAATACATCTTTCCGAACTGTCAATCAAGAACACGCAAATGGCCAGTCATATGCAATATTGATCAACAGGATGTCTCTCACACTGATTACTAATGTCCAATCTTTCTGTGAAGTCATGACGTCAGAACTGCTTTGACTGGGAATGGAATGAAATGAAAAGTAAGGTTGTCACGAGAAGGGGAGGTGGGGCATCGGATGTATTAGCTCCACCCATTGTTTGATTACTTGCAAGACGACTGGTTAATGACAATCCTGATCAAAATCTTGACTGGTATCTAGGTCTACACCAGCTCCATTGCCTGTAAAACTGGTGACATTCAGCTTATAACACCTGAATTAACTCTTGCTGTACCGTAGCTAAATCTGGGTTTGGCAAGCTTGTACCTTGATTGCCTATCTAACTACATTGGTAAACCGAGCTTGTACCTTGACTGTATATCTAACTACTTTGGTAAACCGAGATTGTACCTTGATTGTCTATCTAACTACTTTGGTAAACCGAGATTGTAGCCTATCTTGATTGTCTATCTAACCACCTTGGCAAACCGAACTTATACCTTGATTGTCTAACTACCTTGGTAAATTACTCACCGAAAGGATCCATTTTTCTCCGGGTAAGAGGAAATTTCTAGGGACCTATAGTCAGATAAGTAAGTAAATACACGTAGATAAATAATTACCGTTAAATAAATAGAGATTAAGGGCGGTGCATGTATCCATGATTAAACATTAGCATCTTGATTTCCCTCACCTTTACACAGATTTGGCGATCAACAGTGAAAAATTCTTAGTGCGACATAAAAGACTAATCGCATATTCGTAAATAAAATTAATAAAAGGAAAGTCAGTATTTGGAAAACATTGAACTTGAGAATTGTTTGTAGGCCTATGGTTTTACAGGTTGGCCACAGGCCTGTAGGCCTATAAAGCGTAGAGCTGACAAGGTAATGACATACAGGCCTACGGTCAACAATTTATTTTCGTATTATGTCGAAAGCGTATTTAACTTTTTTTATTTAACGGAATTAAATTATCTTTTGCCTACGAACTTGTTGGTTGCACCATACAGTACTCAACGACGGGATGGCTTGGCTTGCGAAGGGAGACAACTCTCAAAAACAAACTGCTGTCCGCTGCTGGAGATCTTGAAGGTGACACCGCTGCGAAGTCACTAAAACGAAAGTGTTTTTCGAGCCTGATATGTCTTGACTACTCTGAAGCACAACGCTGAGGTTCTTGTAGCACTGCGTTCACAACACCCCGAGGATGCTGTCAGCTTGTAACACTTTGCAGCGGGGAGTCTGCAGACAGGTGATGAGTTCAACTTGTTAGAACAACAACAACGCAGCATAACGATAATGCGCCATACCACAAGATACTACAACAACCTGGATACATGCTGTATCACTCCCTACCTACTACTGTAACAAAGCATGGATTAGTAGTGGAGATAGATTTGGTTTGTTTTGAATTGTCTTGGCTTGAATTGACTTAACATGGTGATGACGTCAGTGTCGATGTCAAATCTACTAAATCAAATGTCTTCCCGTAGGGCCTCCGTGGCCGAGCGGATTAGCTCGCCATCGCGGCGCAATGACCCAGGAGCCTCCCCATCAATGTGGTTGCTGTGAGTTGAAGTCCAGTTCATGCAGGCTTCCTTTGGGAAGGTGGGAAGGTCTGCTAGCAACATGTAAATCATGGTGGGTTTCCCCTGTGCTCTACCCGGTTTCCTCCCACCATAGGCTTAATGGTGGATGCGATTGTATTAGTGAAATATTCTTGAGTACGGGTGTTAGACACCAATCAAATAAATAAATAAATAAACAATCAAAAGTCTAGTCAATGATGGTAGCAAACCATTTTAAAAATTATACGAAAAAACATGTGCTGGTACTATAGAGGGGTTGCACATGACAATAGCCAGTCAGACATATGGAGTCCTGTTACTTTAGGTCGATATAGGTGCAGTGTCCAATATGGCTGTCCAAAGTAGTTCATGCAAGCCCTCTATGGTATAGAACATTCCACTTGTTGCTATTTTTTGGACTGCTATTTTAAAATTCATGTTTACCAGTACAACGGTCAGAATCTTAAAATACCACTCTTGCTTTGATAATTCGAGGTACAGTACAAAAATAAATATTCTCCAGTGGTACACTGGTAATTCCCTTTGGTATAATTAGAAACAGACTGAATGTTTGTTTGTCACTGTTTTTTCTTACATTTTCAGCTGTGGTATATTTTTCTTCTAATATACACAAATAATACAGGTCTTTTGGACATCTGGAAATTCAGAAATTACACGTGTGTGTGTACAGTATATATGTATATAGTAAGTCAAATTTGGGACATCCTAGTTTAACATGTACTGGTGTCTTACAGCATCAAATTGACATTCACTTACTAACAGGTAAAGTTCAAGATGACCTGGACATTTTGTGCGAGGCCACACCTGTAGTAAATTTGCGCTTGTGTTTTTGTAGGCCCCAGCTCTATCCCTCTGTGTAGGGAAGAGATCCGCTCACAAAGAACCTCTTCATCCAGAATGGCAGAAATTAGCCAAAAAACAGCTGAAGGGGAAGGACCCTGAGGAAGTTCTAACCTGGAGGACCGCTGAGGTAAACAAATAGTAATGTCATATAACCATATTTGATATAAAACCCTGTCAAAGACAAAAATTAATCATTGCACCAGATTCTGAGAGCCTTATCAGTCTCAGAAAGGTGCTTTGAGGTGTTAAAATAGAAATGCTCTATTTTGGTGAAATTATCAATGCAGTATTAATAACCAGGGACTATGTAGGCTTAGTTTCACTTTTTTTTACTTGATCTGTTGAGTGTTGTTAAATGCTATATATACTCAAGAACTGTCCACTTCTGTGATGGGGAGAAGTGATCAATAACTATAATCAATATGTCAGTTCAATCCTAGCCTCGGAGAAAGATGTTCAAGATCCCTGTGACAGTCATTCATGTGGCCTTATAGTGACTATAAACATATGTCTAGATAATGAAGTTAAAGGTTGGTGAATTCCTTTGGACACATGTACGTGTTTTTTTTTCTGCTCCTAAAACACACTGCCATCATATGCATGAAATAGTGCTTCTTAGACAACAAGCAACGAGCTTACACATTCGGCAGTTTGCTTTAGTAGTTATTTTTATATGTGTGCATACAAGATATACAAGTGTACAAGATTGTGCCTTGAGATTGTCAGCCATAAAGGAGCAAGTCATGTTTTCAAATTCAGTCTCGTTGAATATGCTGTGAATTGGTTATTGGTAGGTTTCTTAAAGACTTGAGTGTTGAGTGTTGTGTTTTCCCTACAATTTCCTGTAGATTTCCCCTGCTGCTGATTGTGTTAAGCTTCATTGCTTCATAGAGCTACTCCCGCTGTGTGTGTGACATGTCTAGTGGCTGTTTTATAGTATTAAAATAAGCGGGACGAGGTTATTATTTTAGGTCCAAAGTGTTTGTTTTCTAGGCCAAAACTCTCACCTGTCAGGAGTATCTGTCATGAAATACCCCCAGAGAATATACAATAATTCATGCATGTTGCCCATTAGTTTTGTTGACACACATCTACAGGGTATTGTGTTTATTTTCTGCTGTAGGGAATTGACGTAAAGCCTCTTTACACCAAAAGAGATGTACGAGACCTGGCTGAGGAGTTGCCAGGGCAATTCCCGTACACACGAGGACCTTATCCCACTATGTATGCCCAGAGACCATGGACCATCCGTCAGGTAAATACGTGAACTCTTCTAAAAGGTCTTCATTCTGCCTGGAATGAAAGCACATGTCTGAAGGTTTGGAATCAGTAGGCAGGAGAGGGAAATGTGTAGGCATTGTCCGATTATTACGGCCAAGGACAGTAACCGATGATGATACAATGGACAATGGGCCTGCTCTTAATTACCTCCCTTGTGTCCTGACAGCAACCATGGCGTAATGTGAGATTAGTTTTCTAGAGGTGAAAATATGAGAAATGGGACCTCCCCTATTTAATAAAGCTTGCAGTGTGTAGGTTATGTCATGAATGTAAAAGACATGTTATCAGCCTTTGAGAGCTATTGATTTTTTTTTTTTTTTTTTGATTGGTGTTTTACGCCGTACTCAAGAATATTTCACTTATACGACGGCGGCCAGCATTATGGTGGGTGGAAACCGGGCAGAGCCCGGGGGAAACCCACGACCATCCGCAGGTTGCTGACAGACCTTCCCACTTACGGCCGGAGAGCAAGCCAGCATGAGCTGGACTTGAACTCACAGCGACCGCATTGGTGAGAGGCTTCTGGGTCATTACACTGCGCTAGCGCGCTAACCGACTGAGCCACGGAGGCCCCGAGAGCTATTGAAGTGAAGTCCATATTTTTCACCTTCAGAGATTGGTCAATCTGTCTTTTGTATTAATAGGGCCAGGATTTTGAAATTTAATCAAAAATTACATAATGTTAACCCTGGACTTCCCATATAAGTGTACAAAATTAAAATCTGTCTTAAGGTTAAATCCTCTACAAGCTTATGTGGTTTTTAACTCGGAAACTTGCCATTACCCATTTTACGAGGTCCCACCTAACCATGGCTTACTCGTAAAAACACACCTTTTATTTGGGAGAATGACCTTAAGGGAGGCAATTCCTGGCAGACCTATTATATCAGTCTCTGTTCCGAGTCTTAAAGCTGAGATATTCACCTGTAAAATGTACCATTGATTATTTCTGAACCTTTTAATTGCTTTCAAGCCAGACCCAAGGATTGACCCACATATAAGCCTGTACATAGAGCGCAGAGTAACATGGGATTGACTGTTTACAGTGCTCAGTTTGTATCGTTGAAGTAGATATGTTTAAATGTAGAGGCATGAGTTGGCTGCAGTTTGATAAACTACACATAAGAACTACACATATGAACTACGCCTTTGCTTTGTTTGTTGACTGCTGTAATATATATTGTCAATTAATGTGAACTTATGCCAGCATTATTCATTGATAGACTTCAATACTTGACATCTCATATTTTTTATTCACTGACTTTGACTTATTTATGCAGTACGCGGGTTTCAGTACTGTGGAGGAGAGTAACAAGTTTTACAGAGACAACATCGCCGCTGGTCAGCAGGGCCTGAGCGTGGCCTTTGATCTTGCCACACATCGAGGGTAAGCTTTAGTCAGGGTGTTAACTTTGTGGACTTTGTGAAGTTGCTTGACTTCATGTATTGAACTAAAATTAATGAATAACAGTTACAGCACGTGAACCGCACTGATGTCATTCTCAAGAGCCATACTTGATACAGATGGTTGAGAATTGTTGAAAAATATAAGTTATCCGCGTGTTGAAAAGGGTTTATGCGGATTTAAACTGGGTGTGGAATTTTAACAGTCTACAATATTTATCAAATAGAAAGCCAGTCTTGCGTGTATGTAAAGCTAAACTAATACAAGTCATGATAGCTATGTCGACTGCAGATTGGGCTGGTGTAGTGGTGTGATGTCAGTGTGCACAAATTTACCTGCACAGGTTTTAAATTTCATATACCCTAAGTGGGCATATCCTGCAGCTCTGACAAGTGGGTGTCAACATTTTAACTCAACTGATCAGCCAGTGGCAATCAAAAATCATGGAAGATGTTGGAACAAATATCTTTACATGATTTCTGAGTTTGGACAATTCAAGAGGCTTTTTGTTCTGGAGAGTTTTGGCAAAAAATTCATCAGAGCAAATCCAATCTGATTCTTGCTGTTATTTTAGAAATAACCCAAATAATTTCATTTCAATAAAACCAGCCCTCTGTGTTACCTTTCAAAATCAATAATCATGTTTCTAAAATATATAAAAGCAGGTAGCATTATAACATTTGCAAATTTTAGACTCATTTTGACACAGACAATTTGGTTAGAGGATGTGTTTTTGTTGCCAAACATCCCTGGGGTAGCCTCTTTAAATCTGCTTTCTGACATGCTTTGGCATGTATGTTTTTCACTCCAACTGATCAGCCTCAGATGTAGGTTGAAGGATGGAATACAGAAGTTGCTAGCTAAGGATGACTTTATGTTAATAGTTTCCAGGCACACGTACCAGTGAGGTACAGCATGGAGGCTTACAACCACCCTTCTGGTTACCTCCACTCAGAGACTTAACCTCTGTCGTATACCATGTATACATGGAAGTGATAAAATAAAGAAATAAATAAATACTATATTTTACCTAATATTTGGACTGTAAAAATGCATTTTCAGAAGTGCATAAAGATTTTACTAAAGGTTTTTCAGAATAAAAAATTCATCAAACTTTTAACTTTTTCAAACTCTTAAGGCACCCTATAATGTTGTTAATCTGAACCTTGGTGTAATGAAGTTCATGGAATTGCCATCTTTCTTTTGTGTGTTGTACAAGTAGTTATGATTTGTGTGTTGTACTTGTAGTTATGATTTGTGTGTTGTGCATGTAGTTGATTTGTGTGTTGTACATGTAGTTATGATTTTTGTGTTGTGCATGTAGTTACGATTTGTGTGTTGTACATGTAGTTATGATTTGTATTGTGCATGTAGTTACGATTTGTGTGTTGTACATGTAGTTATGAGTTTTGTGTTGTGCATGTAGTTATGATTTGTGTGTTGTACATGTAGTTATGATTTGTGTTGTGCATGTAGTAACGATTTGTGTGTTGTACATGTAGTTATGATTTTTGTGTTGTGCATGTAGTTATGATTTTTGTGTTGTACGTGTAGTTATGATTTTGTGTTGTACATGCATGTAGTTATGACTTGTGTCTGTGTAGTCATAATTGGTGTGTTGTAGGTATAATTTGTGTGTTACAGATATGATTTGTGCGTTGTAGGTATGACTCTGACAATCCCCGTGTAGAGGGGGATGTGGGGATGGCGGGTGTGGCCATCGATTCCGTGGAGGACATGAAGCAGTTGTTTGATGGAATCCCGCTGAAGGACATTTCCACGTCAATGACGATGAATGGAGCGGTGTTACCTATCATGGCCATGTACGTCGTAGCAGCTGAGGAGCAGGTATGTCTGTGTAACCTGCTCTGTTTGACGTCCTGGAGCCATTCTAAAATAAAAGTGTACCCACTGCCCATACCTCCGATTACATCTCTGATATACATGGACGGCATGCCCCTTTACAACAGCGACGTCAAACACGAGGCTCATGCATTACATCACCTGATCTGAGATGACTACTTTTCGCCTCACCACTGCTTGCAGTGGTGAACGTACCAAGCTGTTGAGCAGTGCACTATTTACAGGCAGACTTACCACTAGATTTTGGCATAACAGAATTCTGAGGGGATACAACAATAGTTAGCGTGAGTTCTACACTTAGTTCTTGATGCTGGATGACCCAAGGTAGAAGCTGAGATATGAAAGTTTTACCAAACCCAGTCGATTAGACTGCAATGACATCTTTTTCTCATATGCCGCCTTGCCATATGCGATTACTTCTTCAAACTCTCCTTTCATGCTGTTTTCTGTGGGAGCTGCCATGTTATACAACTTAATATATATAACTTAATATACTGTAAATGCCTTTTTATTCGCATGGTACTCACATTTGCGGATTTCGCAGCAAACACATTTCCGTGAAAATAAATGCCATCAAATATAAAACCCATGTAAGTAATTTATTATTGTAGCGTGCATTACAGTCATAAATTCGTTAACAAGGACTACAGTTCTAATACTTTTTCAAACACTTTAATTAGAAATACACATGTACCTAATTAGAATGTATTCTGGCTTTCACATATTCAGCTTAATTGATTGTCAGTTAATCTTGCTTTCTTTTAAGGAGGCTTAGCTCAGTCTGAGTATCGCCACATTGCAACATTTTTGTTGATTTATTGCTGCCGTTAAGTCAATAATTTGTACTGGGCATGTGTCAGTGAACCTTACAGCTGACTACAGTCATGTATGTAAGTGTTACCTGGTCAGTTTGATTTCCTGGTACTTTACAACTGACTACAGTCATGTACGTCTATTACCTGGTCAGTTTGATTTCCTGGTACCTTACAACTGACTACAGTCATATGTATGTCTGTGTTACCTGGTCGGTTTGACTTCCTGGAACCTTACAACTGACTACAGTCCACTGTACATGTATGTCTGTGTTACCTGGTCAGTTTGACTTCCTGGAACTTTAAAACTGGCTACAGTCCACTGTACATGTATGTCTGTGTTACCTGGTCAGTTTGACTTCCTGGAACCTTACAACTGACTACAGTCCTCTGTACATGTATGTCTGTGTTACCTCGTTGGTTTGACTTCCTGGAACCTTACAACTGACTTCAGCAATATGTATGTTTACATGTTTGTCACATGGTCAATTTGACTTCTCTGGAACCTTACAACTGATTACAGTCTTGTCTATATCACATAGTCAGTTTGACTTCTCTGGAACCTTACAACTGATTACAGTCTTGTCTATATCACATGATCGGTTTGACTTCTTTGGAACCTTACAACTGACTACAGTCTTGTCTATGTCACCTGGTCAGTTGGACTTATTGGAACCGTACAACTGACTACAGTATGGGTCAGATAATTTGGCTTGTCAGTCTTTATTCCAGTGGCAAACTTGAGTAAGTAGATTATTACAGAAATCACAAGTCCTGGTTGGTTATTTTTTAGCTAACACTTAATCATTATTTGTCACAGTATTTGCTGAATATTGCTCGTGTAGCATTCTCTTAATACAGCATAAGTCAGGTGCCTTCTGCTGGTATTAGCTATATTATTAACTTTTTTTCAGGCACCCCACCCAAAAACCTAAGCTATTATTGCTGTGTCTATATATTATTAGCTTTGTACAGGCACCCCACCCAAAACCTAAGCTATCATTGGTGTGTCTATATATTATTAGCTTTGTTCAGGCACCCCACCCAAAACCTAAACTATCATTGGTGTGTCTATATATTATTAGCTTTGTTCAGGCACCCCACCCAAAAACCTAAGCTATCATTGGTGTGTCGATATATTATTAGCTTTGTACAGGCACCCCACCCAAAACCTAAGCTATCATTGCTGTGTCTATATATTATTAGCTTTGTTCAGGCACCCCACCCAAAAACCTAAGCTATTATTGCTGTGTCTATATATTATTAGCTTTGTTCAGGCACCCCACCCAAAAACCTAAGCTATCATTGCTGTGTCTATGTATTATTAGCTTCGTTCAGGCACCCCATCCAAAACCTAAGCTATTATTGCTGTGTCTATACAGGCAGCGAAATTTGGCGCGAACGAAACCGTCGGTCGCGCAACGGTTACGTGCGGTTCAATTTGGCTAACCGGAAAATCGGTTAGGCCAACTGTCCAACGAGAACGTCCTTAGAGTCAGTGTGCATTAGGTAACTACAGATAAACTGGACTGAACAGCTTTCATAATCACAACGCGGCCAGTATGGCATCGCGTCTAAAAATAGAAACATCTATTTCAGCCACAGCCAGCTGCCTGTGCTGGTCACATGGAAATGTAATCATTCATATATGCTTTACAGGCTTTGAGATAATTCTCAAATTATTTATTTTGACTTATCTTTTCACGATCACGCAAGTAAATAAAACAAGGTTACCTTTTCATGTACATGTAGTTTAACTGCTACTCGAGCCCAAATTAGTCGAGTCTACCATACAGATTGATGGAACCTTTACGGGACCTCACCGGCTGCGTTCTGATTTAGAGCACAGGCCTGTGATGCATAGGCCTGTGACGTCAAGGTCTCTCCCGGCCCTGTAGCGAGTATATATATATATATATATATATATATATATATATATATATCACTGTGGTAAGACTCACACCATGTGCGTTGGAAACTGCGTTCATTATCAGTAATCAGGGATACCAAACTCGCTCCCCAATACCGTAATGACACTTACTGGAAGTACTTAATGTTGGACTGGGCATATTGCAAACATATAAGCCTGTATAACGGAATTTCACGTATTAATGTGCCACAGGAGTCAAGTACCAACCAGGCAACACACAACGTTGAAACACCATGTGAGTGTAAAATTTCTCTTTCTTTTGTTCACCAACCTTACGGTATGAGCTGCTAGATATAGAAAAGAAAAACAAACATAACATTGAGCTGAATACTTTTATTAATGATCCAGAATGATGCCTGAAACATAAACCACGTAAACAATTAGCGTAACCGATCGGGTTGATAAACATACGTGGCGTAACCGAATGATCGGTTAGGCGAGGCGGAAAAGACGTAACCGATTTCTGGGTTTCGCCGGCAGGCCAAATTTCGCTGCCTGCTATATATTATTAGCTTCATTCAGGCACCCCACCCAAAAACCTAAGCTATTATTGCTGTGTCTATATATTATTAGCTTTGTTCAGGCACCCCACCCAAAAACCTAAGCTATCATTGCTGTGTCTATATATTATTAGCTTCGTTCAGGCATCCCACCCAAAACCTAAGCTATTATTGCTGTGTCGATATATTATTAGCTTGGTTCAGGCACCCCACCCAAAACCTAAGCTATCATTGCTGTGTCTGTATATTATTAGCTTTAGTCAGGCAGCCCACCCATAAACCTAAGCTATTATTGCTGTGTCGATATATTATTAGCTTTGTTCAGGCACCCCACCCAAAACCTAAGCTATCATTGCTGTGTCGATATATTATTAGCTTTGTTCAGGCACCCCACCCAAAAACCTAAGCTATTATTGCTGTGTCTATATATTATTAGCTTTGTTCAGGCACCCCACCCAAAAACCTAAGCTATCATTGCTGTGTCTATATATTATTAGCTTCGTTCAGGCACCCCACCCAAAACCTAAGCTATTATTGCTGTGTCGATATATTATTAGCTTGGTTCAGGCACCCCACCCAAAACCTAAGCTATCATTGCTGTGTCTATATATTATTAGCTTTGTTCAGGCACCCCACCCATAAACCTAAGCTATTATTGCTGTGTCGATATATTATTAGCTTTGTTCAGGCACCCCACCCAAAACCTAAGCTATCATTGGTGTGTCTATATATTATTAGCTTGGTTCAGGCACCCCACCCAAAACCTAAGCTATCATTGCTGTGTCGATATATTATTAGCTTTGTTCAGGCACCCCACCCAAAACCTAAGCTATCGTTGCTGTGTCTATATATTATTAGCTTTGTTCAGGCAGCCCACCCATAAACCTAAGCTATTATTGCTGTGTCTGTAGCAATCAAACAATGAATATGAAATAATGTGTGTTTGCTTTATCCATCAGGGCGCAACTCAAGCTGAAATGGCAGGGACAATTCAGAATGACATATTAAAGGAATTCATGGTGAGGAACACATACATCTATCCTCCAGAACCTTCCATGAGGATCATCGGGGACATCTTTGAGTACACAGCTCAGGTGAGTTCATGGTGTGGAACACATACATCTATGCTTCAGAACCTTCCATGAGGATCATTGGGGACATCTTTGAGTACACAGCTCAGGTGAGTTCATTGGAAGGAACACATACATCTATCCTGCAGAGCCTTCCATGAGGATCATTGGGGGACATCTTTGAGTACACACTTCAGGTGAGTTTGTGGTGAGGAACACGTATATCTATCCTGCAGAACCTTCCATGAGGATCATTGGGGGACATCTTTGAGTACACAGCTCAGGTGAGTTCATTGGAAGGAACACATACATCTATCCTGCAGAGCCTTCCGTGAGGATCATTGGGGGACATCTTTGAGTACACAGCTCAGGTGAGTTTGTGGTGAGGAACACGTATATCTATCCTGCAGAACCTTCCATGAGGATCATTGGGGACATCTTTGAGTACACAGCTCAGGTGAGTTTGTGGTGAGGAACACGTATATCTATCCTGCAGAACCTTCCATGAGGATCATCAGGGACATCTTTGAGTACACAGCTCAGGTGATTTCATGGTGAGGAACACATACATCTATCCTGCAGAGCCTTCCATGAGGATCATTGGGGGACATCTTTGAGTACACAGCTCAGGTGAGTTCATTGTGAGGAACACATACATCTATCCTCCAGAACCTTCCATGAGGATCATTGAGGACATCTTTGAGTACACAGCCCAGGTGAGTTCATTGTGAGGAACACATACATCTGTCCTGCAGAGCCTTCCATGAGGATCATCAGGGACATCTTTGAGTACACAGCCCAGGTGAGTTCATTGTGAGGAACACATACATCTGTCCTGCAGAGCCTTCCATGAGGATCATCAGGGACATCTTTGAGTACACAGGTCAGGTGAGTTCATGGTGAGGAACTCCCCATGAGGATTATTGGGGACATCTTGGAGAATCTTATGTACTCAACAATATACTCAGTGGCATGTTTGGTTATACACTTCCATTGAGTCCATAACGTACCCCCCATAGATTTTGGTTTGCTGTTACCCTGTAGAGGGAAATGTGATGTCTACACTACAGTTTTGTTCAAAGGAGTTTCACATAAATTTAGATAAATTTAGAATTCACAAAAATTTAGATTTATGCGAATAGTTATGGTATACATGTGGTATACATGTGACACCTGAAATTGTATACGTGGCTCCTTAGCTTTGTGTGACAATAGTTTGTTTAGATGCAGTTACATGTACTTAAACCCAGTCAAATGTAAGAAATGTAAATATGAAAAAAAAATATTTTGTTTTCAGCACATGCCAAAGTTCAACTCCATTTCTATCTCGGGCTATCACATGCAGGAGGCAGGAGCAGATGCTGTTCTTGAGATGGCCTTCACCATAGCTGATGGCCTCCAGTATGTACACACAGGTAAGCTGATGGCCTCCATTATGTACACACAGGTAAGTCGATGGCTTGCAGTATGTACACACAGGTAAGCCCATGGCCTCCAGTATGTACACACAGGTAAGCTGATGGCCTCCAGTATGTACACACAGGTAAGCCGATGGCTTGCAGTATGTACACACAGGTGAGCCCATGGCCTCCAGTATGTACACATAGGTAAGCCCATGGCCTCCAGTATGTACACACAGGTAAGCTGATGGCCTCCAGTATGTACACACAGGTAAGCCCATGGCCTCCAGTATGTACACACAGGAAAGCTGATGGCCTCCAGTATGTACACACAGGTAAGCCCATGGCCTCCAGTATGTACACACAGGTAAGCTGATGGCCTCCAGTATGTACACATAGGTAAGCTGATAGCCTCCAGTATGTACACACAGGTAAGCTGATGGCCTCCAGTATGTACACACAGGTAAGCCCATGGCCTCCAGTATGTACACACAGGAAAGCTGATGGCCTCCAGTATGTACACACAGGTAAGCTGATGGCCTCCAGTATGTACACACAGGTAAGCCCGTGGCCTCCAAAATGTACACACAGGTAAGCCCATGGCCTCCAGTATGTACATACAGGTAAGCCCATGGCCTCCAGTATGTACACACAGGTAAGCCCATGGCCTCCAGTATGTACACACAGGTAAGCCCATGGCCTCCAGTATGTACACACAGGTAAGCCCATGGCCTCCAGTATGTACACACAGGTAAGCCCATGGCCTCCAGTATGTACACACAGGTAAGCCCATGGCCTCCAGTATGTACACACAGGTAAGCCCATGGCCTCCAGTATGTTTGTATGATGTGTTCTGTATTATGGGCTGGACATGATGGAATAGGTTCTGTACAGTGACAGCAATCAGCTGGTCAAATGTCTGCCATTATGTCACATAAACATGAGTGCAAGACAACTGTGACTTTATATGGAATGTAAATTTACACCTGATTATTAACGGCTACATTAACCTATTGACCCTTCTTATGACCCTGCTTACATGTTTGGCAGCAACCTGCAGATGGTTGTGGGTTTCTCCCAAGCCCTGCCTATTTCCTCCCACAGTAATGCTGGCCACTGTTGTACAAGTGAAATATTCTTTAGTATGGCTTAAAACACCAATCAAATAAATACATGAATAAATTTTCAAAGCCATTACTTCTTCATGCCACATTTGGATAAAAACAGGCCTGTGTTTGGAGGATGCATTTTAATTGTTGTATTTTTGATTTCCATGACAACATCTGGGTATGCTCACACTTATCTCCCCTGTTGTTCGTTCCAGGTGTTAATCGAGGCCTGAATGTGGATGACTTTGCTCCACGTCTGTCCTTCTTCTGGGGAGTAGGCATGAACTTCTACATGGTAACCTGTAAACCATTATCATAATGTGTGCGATCTTATCTTTCACTTCTTTATAGGAAAGCTGTAGTTACATCTTATTGCTTTTGGAAGGCTATTGTGCATAGAAAAAACTGTAACATTTTCAGTGCCAAATACTGAAAACAAGGAAATTACAGGTTATGAAAAGTTGATGTTGTTGAAGTTGGCCATTGCCAGTTGCTAGTGACATGAATGTCTTTAGTATTGGTTGTAAATCACACGGGCTCATACGCATGTGGATGTCTTCATAATACTAAACAACAGACTTGAGCTAACATTAGGGGTAACATATGATGAAGCAGCTACTCCCACCATCAGTTACTGTGTCTCACACCTAAAGACGGCTCACAAATAAGAAGTTCTTCCCGTAGGAAATTGCCAAGATGCGGGCCGCTCGGCGTTTGTGGGCTACTCTGATGAAAGAGAAGTTTCAGCCGAAGAATTCAAAGTCGCTGTTACTGAGGGCCCATTCCCAGACGTCTGGCTGGTCGCTGACTGAACAGGTATGTTATAGATAGTGTAATGGAGGAGAGATAAGGGTTACTCTTATCTGTTAGGCGTAAGTGGGATGTGTGAGAGATAAGTGTCACTGTATCTGTTAGGTGTAAGTGGGATGTGCGAGAGATAAGAGTTACTCTGTTAGGCGTAAGTGGGATGTGCGAGAGATAAGGGTTAATGTATCTGTTAGGCATAAGTGGGGTGTGTGAGAGATAAGTGTTGCTGTATCTGTTAGGCATAAGTGGGATGTGTGAGAGATAAGGGTTACTCTGTTAGGCATAAGTGGGATGTGTGAGAGATAAGGGTTACTCTGTTAGGCGTAAGTGGGATGTGTGAGAGATAAGGGTTACTCTGTTAGGCGTAAGTGGGATGTGTGAGAGATAAGTGTTACTGTATCTGTTAGGCGTAAGTGGGATGTGTGAGAGATAAGGGTTACTCTGTTGGGCGTAAATAGGATGTGTGAGAGATAAGTGTCACTGTATCTGTTTGGTGTAAGTAGGATGTGTGACAGATAAGTGTCACTGTATCTGTTAGGTGTAAGTAGGATGTGTGAGAGATAAGTGTTACTGTATCTGTTAGGTGTAAGTAGGATGTGTGAGAGATAAGTGTTACTGTATCTGTTAGGCATAAGTGGGATGTATGAGAGATGAGTGTCACTGTATCTGTTAGGCGTAAGTTGGATGTGTGAGAGATAAGGTTACTGTATCTGTTAGGCATAAGTGGGGTGTGTGAGAGATAAGTGTCACTGTGTCTGTTAGGCATAAGTGGGATGTATGAGAGATGAGTGTTACTCTGTTATGCGTAAGTAGGATGTGTGAGAGATAAGCGTCACTGTATCTGTTTGGTGTAAGTAGGATGTGTGACAGATAAGTGTCACTGTATCTGTTAGGTGTAAGTAGGATGTGTGAGAGATAAGTGTTACTGTATCTGTTAGGTGTAAGTAGGATGTGTGAGAGATAAGTGTTACTGTATCTGTTAGGCATAAGTGGGATGTATGAGAGATGAGTGTCACTGTATCTGTTAGGCGTAAGTTGGATGTGTGAGAGATAAGGTTACTGTATCTGTTAGGCATAAGTGGGGTGTGTGAGAGATAAGTGTCACTGTGTCTGTTAGGCATAAGTGGGATGTATGAGAGATGAGTGTTACTCTGTTATGCGTAAGTAGGATGTGTGAGAGATAAGCGTCACTGTATCTGTTAGGCGTAAGTGGGATGTGTGAGAGATAAAGGTTACTGTATCTGTTAGGCGTAAGTGGGATGTGTGAGAGATAAGTGTCACTGTGTCTGTTAGGCATAAGTGGGATGTATGAGAGATGAGTGTTACTCTGTTACGCGTAAGTAGGATGTGTGAGAGATAAGCGTCACTGTATCTGTTAGGCGTAAGTGGGATGTGTGAGAGATAAAGGTTACTGTATCTGTTAGGCGTAAGTGGGATGTGTGAGAGATAACGGTTACTCTGTTAGGCGTAAGTAGGATGTGTGAGAGATAAGGGTTACTGTATCTGTTAGGCGTAAGTGGGGTGTGTGAGATAAGTGTTACTGTATCTGTTAGGCATAAGTGGGGTGTGTGAGAGATAAGTGTCACTGTATCTGTTAGGTGTAAGTGGGATGTGTGAGAGATAAGGGTTACTCTGTTAGGCATAAGTGGGATATGTGAGAGATAAGGGTTACTGTATCTGTTAGGCGTAAGTGGGGTGTGTGAGATAAGTGTTACTGTATCTGTTAGGCATAAGTGGGGTGTGTGAGAGATAAGTGTCACTGTATCTGTTAGGTGTAAGTGGGATGTGTGAGAGATAAGGGTTACTCTGTTAGGCATAAGTGGGATATGTGAGAGATAAGTGTCACTGTATCTGTAAGGTGTAAGTGGGATGTGTGAGAGATAAAGCTTACTCTGTCTGTTAGGCATAAGTGGGATGTATGAGAGATAAGTGTCACTGTATCTGTTAGGCGTAAGTGGGATGTGTGAGAGATAAGGGTTACTCTGTTAGGCGTAAGTAGGATGTGTGAGAGATAAGGGTTACTGTATCTGTTAGGCGTAAGTGGGGTGTGTGAGATAAGTGTTACTGTATCTGTTAGGCATAAGTGGGGTGTGTGAGAGATAAGTGTCACTGTATCTGTTAGGTGTAAGTGGGATGTGTGAGAGATAAGGGTTACTCTGTTAGGCATAAGTGGGATATGTGAGAGATAAGGGTTACTGTATCTGTTAGGCGTAAGTGGGGTGTGTGAGATAAGTGTTACTGTATCTGTTAGGCATAAGTGGGGTGTGTGAGAGATAAGTGTCACTGTATCTGTTAGGTGTAAGTGGGATGTGTGAGAGATAAGGGTTACTCTGTTAGGCATAAGTGGGATATGTGAGAGATAAGTGTCACTGTATCTGTAAGGTGTAAGTGGGATGTGTGAGAGATAAAGCTTACTCTGTCTGTTAGGCATAAGTGGGATGTATGAGAGATAAGTTTCACTGTATCTGTTAGGTGTAAGTGGGATGTGTGAGAGATAAGGGTTACTCTGTTAGGCGTAAGTGGGATGTGTGAGAGATAAGGTTTACTGTATCTGTTAGGCGTAAGTGGGATGTGTGAGAGATAAGGGTTACTCTGTTAGGTGTAAGTAGGATGTGTGAGAGATAAGGGTTACTCTGTTAGGCATAAGTGGGATGTGTGAGAGATAAGTGTTACTGTATCTGTTAGGCGTAAGTGGGATGCATGAGAGATGAGTGTCACTGTATCTGTTAGGCGTAAGTGGGATGTGTGAGAGATAAGGGTTACTGTATCTGTTAGGCATAAGTGGGGTGTGTGAGAGATAAGTGTCACTGTATCTGTTACGGAAAAGTTGGATGTATGAGAGATGAGTGTTACTCTGTTACGCGTAAGTAGGATGTGTGAGAGATAAGCGTCACTGTATCTGTTAGGCGTAAGTGGGATGTGTGAGAGATAAAGGTTACTGTATCTGTTAGGCATAAGTGGGATGTGTGAGAGATAAGGGTTACTCTATTAGGCGTAAGTGGGATGTGTGAGAGATAAGTGTTACTGTATCTGTTTGGTGTAAGTGGGATGTGTGAGAGATAAGTGTCACTGTATCTGTTAGGTGTAAGTGGGATGTGTGAGAGATAAGGGTTACTGTATCTGTTAGGCGTAAGTGGGATGTATGAGAGATAAGTGTGATTGTATCTGTTAGGCGTAAGTGGGATGTGTGAGAGATAAGGGTTACTCTGTTAGGCGTAAATGGGATGTGTGAGAGATAAGGGTTACTCTGTTAGGCGTAAATGGGATGTGAGAGACAAGGGTTACTCTGTTAGGCATAAGTGGGATGTGTGAGAGATAACTGTCACTGTGTCTGTTAGGCATAAGTGGGATGTGTGAGAGATAAGGGTTACTCTGTTAGGCGTAAGTAGGATGTGTGAGAGATAAGTGTCACTGTGTCTTTTAGGCGTAAGTGGGATGTTTGAGAGATAAGGGTTACTCTGTTAGGCGTAAGTGGGATGTATGAGAGATAAGCATTACTGTATCTTTTAGGCGTAAGTGGGATGTGTGAGAAATAAGGGTTACTCTGTTAGGCGTAAATGGGATGTGAGAGACAAGGGTTACTCTGTTAGGCATAAGTGGGATGTGTGAGAGATAACTGTCACTGTGTCTGTTAGGCATAAGTGGGATGTGTGAGAGATAAGGGTTACTCTGTTAGGCGTAAGTAGGATGTGTGAGAGATAAGGGTTACTGTATCTGTTAGGGGTAAGTGGGATGTGAGAGATAAGGGTTACTGTATCTGTTAGGCATAAGTGGGATGTATGAGAGATGAGTGTTACTGTATCTGTTAGGCATAAGTGGGATGTGTGAGAGATAAGTGTCACTGTATCTGTTAGGCGTAAGTGGGATGTGTGAGAGGTAAGGGTTACTCTGTTAGGCATAAGTAGGATGTGTGAGAGATAAGTGTTACTGTATCTGTTAGGCGTAAGTGGGATGTGTGAGAGATAAAGGTTTCTGTATCTGTTAGGCATAAGTGGGATGTGTGAGAGATAAGTGTTACTGTATCTGTTAGGTGTAAGTGGGATGTGTGAGAGATGAAGGTTACTGTATCTGTTAGGCATAAGCGGGATGTGTTAGAGATAAGTGTTATTGTATCTGTTAGGAGTAAGTGGGATGTGTGAGAGATAAGTGTTACTGTATCTGTTAGGCATAAGCGGGATGTGTTAGAGATAAGTGTTACTGTATCTGTTAGGCGTAAGTGGGATGTGTGGGAGATAAGGGGTACTGTATCTTTTAGGTGTAAGTGGGATGTGTGAGAGATAAGGGTCACTGTATCTGTTAGGCATAAGCGGGATGTGTTAGAGATAAGTGTTACTGTATCTGTTAGGAGTAAGTGGGATGTGTGGGAGATAAGGGGTACTGTATCTTTTAGGCGTAAGTGGGATGTGTGAGATAAAGGTTACTGTATCTTTTAGGCATAAGTGGGATGTGCGAGAGATAAGCGTTACTGTATCTTAGGTGTAAGTGGGATGTGTGAGAGACAAGTGTTACTGTATCTGTTAGGTGTAAGTGGGATGTGTGAGAGATAAGGGGTACTGTATCTGTTAGGCGTAAGTGGGATGTATGAGAGATGAGTGTTACTGTATCTGTTAGGCGTAAGTGGGGTGTGTGAGAGATAAGTGTTACTGTATCTGTTAGGTGTAAGTGGGATGTGTGGGAGATAAGGGTTACTGTATCTGTTAGGCGTAAGTGGGATGTATGAGAGATGAATGTTACTGTATCTGTTAGGCGTAAGAGGGATGTGTTAGAGATAAGTGTTACTGTATCTGTTAGGTGTAAGTGGAATGTGTGGGAGATAAGGGTTACTGTATGTTAGGTGTAAGTGGGATATGTGAGAGATAAGTGTTACTGTATCTGTTAGGCGTAAGTGGGATGTATGAGAGATAAAGTATAATGTGAGAGAGATGCATGTGTGAACAGTTAGGGATAAGTATGATCTGTGAGAGAGACAGTGTAAGGTGCGAGACATACTGTAAAGTACTTAACTTTTAATTTTACCAATAATAATTTAGCACGAAAAGTAATTCCAGTGAAAAAAATATCCAGTATTGAATCATATACTACAGGTAGTAGTAATAATGAAGTGAAATCTTTGCCGGGCTGACGGGAGTTGCGCTAAGAAGCCAGATGGGCCAGCTAAATTTTTTAACAGCAGGGAAGGGAAATTATGGTTTAAATATATACAAACTCTGGTGCTAAGGCTTGGTGGGTATAAAACAAAGTGGGAGTTTATTCATCCTTAGTTTGATCAATCTTCGCTATACCCGTAAAGTGAAAGAAAAGTAGATACCAGCATGTACTGGCTTCTAATGAATGTTGCTCTGATATATGCCATCCCATTGGCTGTGTCTCCTCTGTGGTCCAATGAGTGAGCTTTTAAAAAACTGTGAAGTGTGCATAACAACACAATGACCGTTTGAGACCTACGGCTATGTTTGCAGTGTCTGACCTGCTACAGAGGACCATTAAAACTGAAAACAATGCAAAACTTTCCGTGTTGCTTGATAAAGAAGAAATTCATATGTTTTACATTGAACTGCCCAAAAGGTGACAGGTCACTTTGCCAGGTGTTTAAAAGTGCTCATCAGTGATTCGGAAAAAAGCGATACCTGTTTGAGTACTGCTCACGGTAGGTGCAAAAGTAATCTTCTCACGTAGTGATAATCTATCCCCCATTGTTTTAATCTCTAATCCAGATCACGAGGATTAGCGACACAGCAGGAAACAAAGAAGGATTAAAGCCACCCATGATGAAATGTGTTTTACATACTTGAATAATTTCGGAGATATTATATCTTGGAAAATTTTAAGATTTTAAGATCTGTTTTTCAGTATTCTCTTAAATATGTAAAAATTAATTGCCGCAAACATTATTTTGGAGAAAATTCATGAAAATTAATGCCAGCGAATAATAAGTACCTTACAGTACACGTAAGTGATCAGTTAGAGTGTGATGTACCAGAGATAAAGTGTAATGTGTGAGAGATACATGTAAGTCTGATCAGTTAGAGATAAGGGAAATGTGCAAGAGATACAGTGTAATGTGCAAGAGATACATGTAAGTATGATGAATTAGAGATAAGTGTAATGTGCAAGAGATACAGTATAATGTGCGAAGATACATGTAAGTCTGATCAGTTAGAGATAATTGTGATGTGCCAGAGATACAGCGTGATGTGTGAGAGATACATGTAAGTGTGATCAGTTACAAATAAGTGTAATGTGCAAAAGATACAGTGTAGTGTGCAAGAGATCCATGTAAGTGTGATCAGTTACAGATAAGTGTAATGTGCAAAAGATACAGTGTAATGTGCAAGAGATACATGTAAGTGTGATCAGTTACAGATGAGTGTAATGTGCAAGAGATACAGTGTAATGTGCAAGAGATACAGTGTAATGTGCAAGAGATACATGTAAGCGTGATCAGTTAGATATAAGTGTGATAAGTTTAGACAGACATGTAAATGTGATGTATGAGGGATGAGTGTGAACTGTTAGAGATAGTTATGAAGTCATTCCTGACTTCACATCTGATAGTTATGAAGTTATTCCTGACTTCACATCTGTATTCTGTATTAGATTCCGTCTTAGGGTATTAAATATGATTCAGTGCTTCATGTATTGAGATGAAGTTTTGCCTACTGACAATCTCTTTGATCACCTGGCTATCAAATTTAAGGTTAGATCACCCTCAAAAGTCAGTGGTTTACTCCTGGCACTCTGCTTTCCACCATACATAAACCGACTTCTCTGTGGCTGAGGGGTTTAGCACGCCAGCACAGGGCAATGTCCCAGGAGCCTCTTACCAATGCGGTCGCTGTAAGTTCAAGTCCAGCTCACATTGGCTTCCTCTCCAGCAGTCCATGAGAAGGTCTGGCAACAACCTGCTGATGGTCCTGGGTTTCCTCCTAAAATATTTGCTGGCTGCCGTCGAATAAATGAAATATTCTTGAGTTCGGCACAAAAACACCAATCAAATAAATAAATAAATTAAACAGCTGAATTAGAATAGCATGATTAGTGGTAATGGTTTTTTTGTGTGACAGGACCCATACAACAACATCATGCGGACTACAATAGAGGCCATGGCTGCCATTTTTGGAGGTACGCAGTCTCTACACACCAACTCATTTGACGAAGCGCTGGGCTTACCGACACGCTTCAGCGCCCGCATTGCTCGCAACACACAGATCCTGCTGCAGGAAGAGTCTGGCATCCCCAAGGTACAGCCATATTTACACTCACATTTACAGCCTCATATTTACACTCACATATGTACACTGACATATACAGCCCTATTTACAGACATATTTCCATGAGCTAAATAGTAATGTAATAGCACACACAAAAAGTGTTGAGACCACTTTTGTGTCCTAATGATTAGAACATCTGCCTAGCAATCAGGAGACCGAGGATCAAACCCGGGTCTGGTCATATCAGGATAATATGACCAGTAGGGATGTCATGTCTAATGTCTTGGGCATGATACTTCAGTGGCGGCAGCGGTTTGGCGGCATGGACTCAACACAGTATATTATGTATACACACACCTAAGGATTCATCGTCATATGACTGAAAAATTGTTAAGTACGATGTTATACCCTGAGCATTCATTCATTCAAAAAGCACATACAAGAAACATCACATAACACACAAAAAGCTTTGGAAGCGCACCCAATAAGTGCCACATATTACACACGAAAAAGTGTCATATATTACACACGAAAAAGTGTCATGTTACACACGAAAAAGTGTCAGGAAATACACACAAAGTGTCACACAATACACACTTGTAACTACCTTGCTGCATTGCAAATCAATCCTGAATTTTTTTAAGCAGACCGAATAACTACATGTACAGTATATTATTCCTAAAGAAGACATAATGCTTTCCCTATAAACCACATGCCCCTGCACATGTAATTTATAGTTAATCTTTGAGAATTAAGCGGCTTCTGTGTGTTGTCAGGTGGCAGATCCCTGGGGAGGCTCATTCATGATGGAGAGTCTGACACAGGAACTGCACGACGCTGCTCTCCAGGTCATCAATGAGGTAAGGCGTACATTTAGGTGGACAAATGAAATTATTGGCTCTTCTTTGAAAAGCTTTAACTTGGCAATTCGAGATTTTAAGTCTCCCATTATTTTTCTATGTATTAGATTAAAATCATAAATTATGGCTCTGCAGTGAACAATCACTCCTCAATTTTTAATCCTTGTAGCGCTAAACATTCTAATTATGTCTTTGTGTGAGTTTTTGTGTTTAAAATCTTAAGGCATTCAATAGATATAGGGCCAGGCCTATGCAGTGTTGATATTTTTAGAATTTTTCCCATCATGATGTCATGCTGCTGTTGTTGCTTGATGCAGATTGAAGAGATGGGAGGTATGGCCAAGGCTGTGGAGTCGGGGATGCCTAAGTTGAGGATTGAGGAATGTGCTGCTAAGCGACAGGCGAGGATAGACAGTGGCTTAGGTAAGGGGAGACAACCACTGAGTTGTGAGCTGGATGGAACCGTTTACAGTACATGCTTCCCTCTCCACCTTTCACTTTACATTACTGCCACCAATAGAAAATGTTGTACAGAAATCTTGAACAGCACCGAGGGTACTGGGGTCATGTTGATGAGGCAGGAAGTGATGTCAGAAAATACAAACAATCCGTCTCAACCTTTGTCTCTAATAATACTTTATACACATGCATTCTTTTGATCTAGAGTATGTACAACATATGATACTAACCCAAACCTGGAACAATTTTATCGATGAATGCTGATTTAATAGTTCTGTGGGAAGACACACATGATGAGGCTAAGCCTAAACAAGCCTATGTGTGTCTCATAGGCTCTAAAGGTCAAGCTTTTTTAGTGGTGGCAGTGTTGTAAAGCGAACGGTAGAGAGCGGCGCATGCACTGTAAGGAGGATGTGGTTGTGACAGAGGGTGGCTTAGGTTAAGGGAGACAACCTCAGTAGTGAGCTGCCAAACGACAGGCCAGGTGAGACAATGATTACATATAGGTAAGGGGAGATAACCACAGAGTAATGAACTGGTCGGGAGTGAATTTTCTGCGATAGACGGTAAGGGAAGTCGATCACAGGGTAATGCATTGCCAATTGACATGCCAGGATTGACAGTGCTTACTTGTAGAAAAGGACAGACATGCACAGAGCAGTGAACTGGCTGGAGGAGACTGTAGCATAGATAAGGGGAGACAACTACCGAGTTGTGAGCTGTAAAGCAACAAGCCATTCGACATCCCGCGCCTTTCTATGTGATACTAAGGTACCGAGACCGGGCCTGTGCATAGATGGGCGCCGTGCGAGGTGATTTCCCCCCAAATTTGGGGATAATGGTTGATAGAGGAGTGTCAGATATTTAATAAGTATTTTCAGATTCCATCAGGCTAAATCAGTATTAATGGTATAAAATCAAGCAACTACCTGCATCTGAATTAATTTAAAACATCCAAAATAAAATTGAACTATTTACTCACATATTAGCTAATGGATATTAAGTTATTCAACATGGTGGCGCTCACAAAAGACGGCATGAGCAGAGAGTTCGAAGAAGTAATCGCTTTTGCCAAGGCCATCGGTGGCGTTAGAGGCAAAACAGGTCACTGCTCTTCATGCGGAAGGTGAGAAAAGAGATGTCATTGCAGTCCAATCGACTGGGTATGGTAAAAGTCTTGTACATCAGCTTATGACATGGGTCATCCAGCGTCGAGAACACAGTGAAGAATTCACAATAACTATTGTTGTATCTCCTATGAATTCTGTTATGCAAAATCAAGGGGAAAGTGTGTAAATCTATTTAAATTGCCATGGTTCAGCTTGAGCATGGACGGAGATGATAATAATACCCACAAACGCCTGTAAACAGCACACTGCTCAACAGTTCTGTCAGTTCGCCATCGCGTGTAGATTTTTACATAAGGCGAAAGTAGTCATTTCAGATCAGCTGACATAATGCACAAGTATGGCGCCCAAGTCTGTTAGAGATGTAATCTCAAAGGAAGGCAGTAGGTACATGTCTATTTTAAATTGGCGACAAGCAAGGAGAGACAATGGTTTAGGTAAGGGGAGACAGCCACAGAGTAGTGAACAGGTTGGAATAGACCGCAGCTTAAGTAAGCATAGACATTTACCAAATTGTGAGTTGTCAAACGACAAGCCAGGAGAGGCAGTGGTTTAGGTAAGGGGAGACAACTACAGAGAAGTGAACTGCTGATCAACCCCACACCTTTTGCAGCTCTCTATGCTTAGCCACTCTATGCCACAAGAGACAGGCCAGGCTAGACGATTGTTTAAGTAAGTGGAGACAACCACATGTTGACTCCTAACCTAAATGTGAGCTGAGAAAAGCTAATTTACAATGCTGTGTATAGTGAACAAAGGGGTGATACTCAGTGTTGTTTTATGGTGACAGCCATTGGCTTCTGTCTGTTTCTGTTACAGAGGTGATAGTTGGGGTTAACAAGTACCGCCTGAAGGAAGAAAGTCCAGTAGATGTGCTGTGTATTGACAACACCAAGGTGCGGGAATCTCAGGTCAACAAGCTCAAGGCCCTGCGTGCCAATAGAGACAACGACAAGGTATAGTATAGTGCTGTGGGGCTGTGTTCCCTTGTAAATATACAAACATAGCCCCATCTGCAGACTGGTAATGTGGTACTTAAGAATTATAAGAGAACATCAGTCAATCACCATGTGCATTAACACTATAACATCGTGCACCCCATTGTCCCCAGGCCCAGGCCTCCCTGGATGCGATCACCGCCACTGCAGATTCAGGGACGGGTAAGCATCTGCAAGCCTGTTTGTGCCCTGCACTGCTGGGTTCTTAATGTGCTGTCCTCAATACATGTGCATGAGACAGGTACGGTGGAACATTCAGAGAGGGCTGAGGCAGTGTAAGTAGTATCCCTGCGCATTTAGTGAGGGTTCAGGGGCCGTCTTGGCCCAGGAAACTCTCAACATTTATATCACTGCAGATGCAGTTCAGGTAGAAAAACTTGGGATGAATCTGGGATAAATTGCACGTTGTCCTTTATTTATTAAGCATTTTTATCCAGCCAATGTCCTTTGGTCAATAGAAAAAAAAAAACATTATTGCAGAGCGAAGCAGGGCGGATGGGGGTAGGTTTCTTAACCTCCGCACTTTAATTTCAGAGAGAGGGCTCCAGCACCTTTCAACGCCTATTTGAGATGTCTGCTGTATGTTATGGTTGTCTATAATCCATTTCTGCAGACAATGTATGTCAGTGTACTTCTTGGCCTTGCCAACATGCACAAGCTGGACCAGAACATCTCTGGATACCTAACCTTAAAGCTTCATCTATCGTTCACTTGCTATAGTGTAATGCCCCTGATCATTGCTTTGCAGTACTCAGAACTTTTCATTGTTTTCCTCTTTTCTACCTTTACGAAGGCCCACTCTGCAGCCTTCTAATACTGTTGTGCTGTTCTCCAGGACATTCAAACATGGATCGATTTGGTGTGAGTGTGCCGAGAAGTTTTGGTTGAGTGTATGGTTGCAAGGCGAAACATACCACAAAACATCTTTGTATCCATATTTTTGCAGTGGTGTTATGGCTGTTCTAAGTCAAAGGTCACCAAACGCTTTGTTCACGTGACTAGAGTTCTGGATGTGAAAAGAAAATGAATTTAATCCACGAAAGATAGGCATTAAAGACGATTTAAACATAAAAAAGATTTTTAGATATGAAATTGTTTCAGGAAAAGATATGACAGTTTCAGTGTCTTGTACCAGTATTAGTTTAAACTTTTGGAATCTGCAAAAATTAGCATTTGGCCCATTTAGCTACATGTTATTTATCATCTCTTGCTTCTTGAGAGGAACTCAGGTGCTTGAAATAGAGCTAGGTTCAGCCTTTACTTTGCCTCTTAAAGTAAGTTTTGTAGTGCGTGGATCATTCCTGCCTCTGTGATGGTGATTTGTGTGCAGACTGGTGATGTGGTACTTGTGTATTATAAGAGAACATCAGTCAATCCAGCTTGGACCCGAGTCGCCATTAAACAGGAAAATGTACCTTATTGTCAGTGTGCTGTCATCACCATGTGCATTAACACTATAACATCGTGCGTCCCTTTGTCCCCAGGCCCAGGCCTCTCTGGATGCGATCACCGCCACTGCAGAGTCCGGGACGGGTAACTTACTGGAGAGGAGCATCGAAGCGGCCAGGAATAGATGCTCTGTCGGCGAAATCTCAGATGCCATGGAAAAGGTCTGATCTTGCGTGTCAAAGAACTCAAGTATCTATATGTACATGTACCTGTAGCGCTGTGTGGAGGGGCCGCCATGGTTAGTGTCCTACCACAGCAGGGTAGCTCAGGGGCTTATGACCAATGCGGTCACTGAGTTCAAGTCTAGTACAAACTGGACTCCTCTGCGGTTGGAAGGTCTGTCAACAACGAGGAGATGGTTATACTTTTCATCTGGCTAGTTTCCTGCAACCATAATGCTTGCTGTCGTATTCTTGAGTAAGGTGTAAAACACCTGGAGATATATAAATAAATAAATAAATAAATAGTGGTGTCTTACGGGAGGTTGACCTGAAATTGTACAAAAATTACCCCAACCGGTAGCATCTTCAAGTTTAACCCACCATAAAGAATATACTATTATGTATATGTATTTCACTGTTTCCTTTGACCGGCCCGGATGGCACAGTTGGTAGAGCGTCCGCTTCGGGACCGGTAGATCCAGGATCAATCCTTGGTCGAGTCACACCTAAGACTTTAAAAGAGGAAGTTGTAACTTCCTCGCTTGGCGTTCAGCATGAAGGGGATAGTGCAACAACTGGTTGACCCGTATCAGTATAATGGCTCGGGCGGGGCGGCTTACTTGCCTTCGGTAAGTCGTCTCAGTGATGCAGCACTAAATAAAAGAGCTTTGGAAATCCGTCCTGCAACAAGGAGGCACATTACACGTGCATGCACCCTAATGATTCCTTCGTCGTCATATGACTGAAAAATTGTTGAGTACGACGTTAAACCCCAAGCACTCACTCACTCACTCACTGTTTCCTTTAGCTTTCAGAGTAATTCTATCTCATGATCAGAGTAAGTGACTGCACTGCAGTCGCATGAGGGTCACTCATGTCATATATTTTATGCATCCTGTCATTGAGGAACCAAGTAGCTAATAGTGCTGAACATACCTTGTTGAGGACATACATGTAGAAAATATATGTAACCAGATCAGTGGAGTAACTATAGGTGTAACCAGATTCATAGAGTAACTCTATGTGTAACCAGATACACTGAGTAACTACATGTGTAACTAGATACATAGAGTAATTATATGTGTAATCAGATACCTAGAGTAACTACATGTACAGAGTAACACTTGTCTGTTTGGCCAGGTGTTTGGTCGCCATGTGGCCACCAGTCGGCTGGTGAGTGGAGCTTACAAGTCCGAGTTTGGGGAGGGAGAAGAGATTGCCGCTGTCACCAAGAGGGTTCAGGTAACAACACAAATTTCACGTGAACATGTGCAGTGTGTGAGTGTTGTGAATGAGAGGCTGGGGGTTCAAGTCCAGCTCTCGCCGTTTTGGCTGTGGCTACAAGTAAGGGTGTTTCTCTGGTACCTGGTAAATTTGGGCTGGTGTACTCCAGACACCCCCCACATCAATGCTTTAATAAACCATGCACACATGTCACTCTGCTCCACAGACTCAACTGTAGACACCACCTCTTTGACTGACTCCACCTCTTTGACTGACTCCACCTTGCTCCTAGATTGTTCTTGACTGCCTCAGCCATTTTCACGGTGCCCCCTTTGTTACTAAGGTGGCGATTTGCTCTCTGTGCACATATACAGTGTAAAATGATTGTTTAAAACATTGTCAAAAATGAACATATTTTAAAATAACATTGAGTTATATTCCTTTTGTTTTTTATTTGATGATTGTTTAATGCCATATTGAAGAATTTTTTCAATTACATTACTTACATGATTTGTAGTCAGTTTTCTAAGTGGAGGAAACCTGTGTGCCCAGGTCAGATCAGTGATATTGGGCAAAATACTTACAAACTATCCTTCATGTCAAGTGTTTTCTAAACATGCTAATTGATCTCCATGGCCAAGAGGGTTAGCACAGCGCAATAACCCAGGAGCCACCGCACTAATGCAGTAGCTGTGAGTTCAAGTCCAGCTGATGCTGGCATCTTCTCCAGGCGTATGCATGAAGGTCAGTAACCTGTGGAATTGTCATGGGTTTCCTGCCAGCTCTGTCCCGTTTCCTATCATCATAACGCGGGGGACTGGAGCATAAGTGAAGTATTCCTGAGTATTTCTTAAAACACCAATTAAATAAAAGTAAATAAATAAACATCCTAAGTATATTTGACATAATTGCTCTGACATTGCTTTTTTCAACTTCAGTTTATTATCCTTTAAACAGATATATGCCCTGAAGCTCCTTATTGCTGAGCATTGTTAGAGACCTTAACATTCTAGTGAGCTAGTGAGTGCGGTAGTGAGAAGAAATATAGCAGGATGGTTTCTCTGAGGCTTGAAGCCCAAAGTCACTATTGGAACATGTACACGTATTAAGAATGTGGAATTAAAACCAAGCAGTGTTGAATAGTTATTGGATAATCTGTATTTATTTGTGTTCAGTATAGGCCCCTTACTTCTGTTTGTCTGCCCTTATGTAGGAGTTTGCGGAGAATGAGGGTCGACGCCCCCGGATACTGGTGGCCAAGGTCGGACAGGATGGTCATGATCGCGGTGGGAAGGTCATTGCCACAGGGTTCGCCGACCTTGGATTTGATGTTGACATTGGACCCCTGTTCGCTGTAAGGAAATCCCCCGTAAACTTTAGATTTGTGACATGTCTGCAGCCAGGAGTTTAAATAAGACGAACTTTGAGGAAGCAGTATAGTATGGGCATCAGTTCTGAAGCACCCCCAGCAATATTAATGGCAAGAGTTTCCGGGGCTTAGCTGGCCACTGGACCCTCGCCGGATGGGGCTTGGATACTAGCCCCGTCATGGGGAAGTATACCAGCTGATATTAATGTTCTAAACGTTATGTAACTGTTTGGGTAAGAGCTTGTTTGGGTTGATTCATCTGGACTAGTTATGCCTGATAAATTACAATTACCATGACAGTGTGTTATTTTACCTAATTCTGCTTATTAGCCATGGTGCCAGGGGGCTTGTAAATTGTAACTATTCACTAAGCATTTACATAGGCATGAACAGTTCAAATAAAATAGTTACTGAGTTAAATTGACATGAAGCCGGATTTCACCATTTACGCTTAACCATTTGTTTTATTTATTTTGGTTGTCTTCTATATTATGTTAAAGCTTACCAATATTACTGTATCATTTGGGTGCCTGTTGTATGTAAATATTGACATTTTTCATGTACGTGCAATTCCCTGCATTTCTAGACCCCAAGAGAAGCTGCCCAGCAGGCAATTGATGCAGATGTCCACGTGGTTGGAATTAGCTCTCTGGCTGCAGGGCACAAAACTCTTGTACCTGAACTGGTGAAGGCTCTCAAGGAGCACGGGCGATCGTAAGTATCAAGGGTAGTACAGTGATCGTAAGTACAGAGAGGATTGCAGTGATTGAAGTTTCCCAGGTATTTTATTGCAACAAAAGCAAGCCTGTATTTCTTAATCGTATTGAATTTTGAGGATGTCTGCATATGGTTGTTTGTGGTTTCAGTGATATTGTGGTTGTGGCAGGAGGAGTTATCCCCCCTCAAGACTATGATTTCCTCTACAAGGCAGGCTGTGCGGCCATCTTTGGACCAGGTCAGTCGGGGCTATATTCAGTGAATATACCAGAACTTTTTTTAGATTTTTATGCTTATTAGCCTTCCAGGCACCCACCGCCATAGCTTGTACAAATAGGTGGAGCGTATTATGGACCAGAGATTTTCACCATCCATATCCCTGTTCAGGCTATATCGCCAGTGTGTTTTTTATCATATGCAGTTTTGATTTGGTGTGTGTACATAGATACATAGGTAACAATGTCTTTTGACTCACATTTCACTGTCCCTGGGCTTGGAAGAAGTAAAACCATTTTGACACAGCCAGGAGTGGATATTTGATCTGGAGTTGAATGACATTTGTATGCAGCCTCAGTCAGAAGTTCACTTGATCTCCATCATGGAAGTCAAACTTTCTTGTTTTATGCTGTACATGTGGTACACAAATAGAACTAATAGAACTGTTGTTTCTTGACTCGCCTCGAAACACAGTCCAGTACATTTAGTATTTTCATCAGCTTCATAACACCTGGTTCAGGTCATACCAAAGACTTTAAACATGGTGCTTGTTGCTGCCTCAATTGGTGTTCAGGTTAGAGCAAGGAAACATGACTGGTTGGCCTGGTGTCAGTTTAATGTGACTGGGTGGGGTGCCATGTCTGGTGTCTTTGGCATGATGCTTCAGTCGTGGCAGCACATTAACAGCATGGACGTGCCCTACCTCAAGGAAACACAGTATAAGTACACACACCTCATGACTCCTCATCTTCGTGACTGAAAGATTGTTAAGTAAGACATTAAGCTCCAAGCATACATACATATATACATACATACATACATCGACTTCAATTTTAGCTACTTACCTTTGTTATTTTCCAGGGACCCGAATTCCAGAAGCTGCTGTCCAGGTTTTGGACTTCATTGAAAGCGGACCTTCTAAAAAAAATTCCCAGGCAGCTTGAAGGGTGTAAACACAGATGGCAGTGCCTGACTCATGCTAGTGATTGAAGGGTGTAAACACAGATGATAATGGCTGACTCATGATAGTGATTTAAGGGTGTAAACAGAGATGGTAATGCCTGGCTAATGATGTCATTAGTGATTCATGTAATGACAGATGGTGTCTGTACCAATAATGACGGAGGCAGATTAACACACACACTCCTCATGTACCATTAGCTATGCCCAGGGACACATTGGTTTAATAATAGCCTCCTGCTTCAGGTGGTAGCTTACCCTGTTTCCAGCTTGTTGTGTTTATGGCCTGGTGGTAATGCTACATTATCAGTATCTCCGTATCAAGTGAACTTTCTAGATACAGGCATCCTCAGAGGAGTAGATATCAGCATTTTGTGCTCCTTTGGACAATCCTGTTTTAATATACTATACACATTCATTATACCTCTTGTATTTCTTCTCTTTTTGTTTTTAAATTATTGCATCGTGTCAAAGAGAATATATACAAATTGAATGTATAATGGCGCTTTTAGTGTCAAGCAGGACTTTGAGCCATTGTTACATCCAAAATTCCTTGTATCGCAATGTCTGAACTGTGTCTTTTGTACACCACAGTTTCATCTCAGTATACAACTAATTGACCTTTAGTTAGGACTAAAGACGTGTAATGGACACCTGTCTTGTGCTCATCACTGAGAACTGATCATGATTATTTTTGAAGATGCATCATGTGTAACTGACACCTGTCTATAGTTCATCACTAAGAGCTGATGAAACACAGGTCATCATGATGCATCGTGTGAAACAGAAACGTGTCTTAGAGTTGACCAGAGGGGCCTCCGTGGCTCAGTTGGTTAGCGCGCTAGCGCAGTGTAATGACCCAGGAGTCTCTCACCAATGCGGTCGCTGTGACTTCAAGTCCAGCTCATGCTGGCTTCCTCTCCTGCCGGCAACCTGCAGATGGTCATGGGTTCCCCCGGGCTGTGCCCAGTTTCCACCCACCATAATGCTGGCCGCCGTCGTATAAGTGAAATATTCTTGAGTACGGCGTAAAACAACAATCAAATAAATAAATAAAAAGAGTTGACCAGAGAAACACCTTCATTTGGTGTATGTTAGTTTCACAGTGAAAATGTACAGCCTGCTAGAATCAGCAACATACAATACCATACATGTACATTTAGTGTATGATATGCTTGTACATGTGATTGTTACTAAGTGTACAAAGGTAAATACATATATGTTATCTACACGTACCTACATATAATGTCAAGTTTTTCTTCCTTGAAATTCGGAATTACGTGAGCAGGGTGTTAAGCTGTTCTTGTGGGATGAAATAGCTATTATGGAGCGACGTTATGGAAAAGATGAGCATTCTCTGTATCGCATTTAGTACGTGAACCTTATACTTATGTGACTACATGTCCAAATGATATTTTGCTTAGCCTCAAAAAAAAAAAATTCCGATTTTTGAATCATATTATATTAAACCATCGTTTGTCTCCAGTGAGGTTAGCTGGTGCAAAATTGTCTTGCCAATATGTCTATATATATTTTAACGGCACATGTTCATAGTATTCAAGATAAATGTTGTTTATGTTTCTTACTTGTGTAGCTTGTTGTTACTGTTGTGATTAAGCAGCTGTGTATGATGTTGTAGTTTATGGTTCACATTGTCTTGTATATACCGTTCATCTTTGTAGAATTAAGATCTTTATTGCTTCATCCCCCTGGTTGTGTTTCTCCTTTTCTGTTTATTATTGTGATCACAGATTTCCTATTCCACCTGCAATATTCAGATCACTGAATAGTTTGGCACGGGGAAGTATACTGCTCTAGTCTGTGTTCCTTCGCAGCAGATTTGCTGGTAATCAGGTCCCGACCGAAATCCTGAAGATGCATCAAAATGAGATGTCAGAGAAGGCAAGGATTGAGAAAAGAGTTGCTAAAGTGAGGTTTTAGTTACGGTATCAGCCGCCTGATTCGCATTTGACCGAAAGTGAATTAGCTAATACTGGTATTAAGTCATAGTTTATGTTTAAATTTTCAGCCAATACAGTTCAAAGACAAAGTATAATAGCAGCAGTTTTAGTTCATATTTAATACAGTGGTACACAACTTTTCTTGTCACACGTCACGCGAGACGCGCCAAAGGACCATTGAGTACAGCTCCTTCAGCTCTTTCGGGCCAAAACCGACCATAGTTGTGCAACCCATGAGCGAGGGGACCAGTGGGTGACCACGCTGTCTTGGCATGTGAATTTCGTTGACGTCCGCGCTATGCAACCCATGAGCGAGCGAGAGCGAGACGGACCAAAGAGCGACAGGGTAGCAAAAACATCGGCTTGTAAAGTTTGGTTGTTCAGCTCCATTTGGCGTCAAAACTGACAAATTGGTGAGCTCCATTCGCGCCAAAACTGACCAATGGGTGAGCTCCATCCATGCCAGAATTGACCAATGGGTGACCACGCGGTTTTGGCGCCTGAATTTCCATGACGTCCGCGTGAAAGGGATAAAAGGAAGGTGTGTGAAGAGAGCAATCTACTCCGGCTCCCCTACCTGCCTACACAACGCCAGACCACGTTCAACCCAGAGAGAAACGCTACGCTGTCAGTATGAAACGATCCGCTTCTGCTAACCCTCTGCTGCCAGAGCCTGCCGAGAAGAGGGTGTGCCTGCCATCGCCCGGCGAGGCCGTGACCAAGCTTCAGCTTGCCCCGTCGCAGTGGGTTGGTGTGCGTGATGACAAGATGGTTGAGATTCTACAATGTCCCACAGACCCTGACTGACCCAAGCGTGTCGTTCTCGACTAGAGGGTTGGGCTAGGTTGAAGGCACTGGCTGCGGATATCTCCGAGGCGGGCTTGACGGTGCGTCAGCCGTTATCCAACGACTGGTGTCTCTCCACTTTGACCACCCCTGATGGCGCCATGCTTGTCCACGTGAAGAAATGGAGAGCATACCGACCCGACGGTCCCGACCAAAGAAGGTGTCACCCTCACTACCTCACACACTGGCGAAACCTGGTAGAAGCCATCCCAGTTGATGCCATCGACATGTTGATGGTAGCAGCCGAGGAAGAGGCCGCCGGCACCGGTGGTGACTGGGGCGGTGATGATGACAACAAGGTGAAGGCGGAGCCCGTCACATTCAGCCTGGAGCTGCCGAAACGGCTTCGCTGAAGTCAGAGCTGGAGGGGGAGCTGACTCACTTGTGGAATGCTGGCGACGTGGCTCTCCACCCCTACATCCTACAGATGCAGCGCAAAGCGCACCCGGGCGCGATCGACGAGACCTTCCTTCCCCCCTTGCTACAAGACCGAGAGCTTGCTGTCAGAAAGAGGGGCCCGTGCTCGTCAATTTCATGCACCAGGTTCGCAAGGCACTATCACTTACCTTGGGAGGCGGGTAAGGACGTGAAGTAGCAACTGCTTTAGTTTTTGGACGAGACGCCTATCAAAAAGGCCAACCCTCACTTCGCCCGGATGTACGTGGAGTATATGGCAGTCAACCTACCCAAGCCCTCCATGATTGGTCAGAACCAGCCGGCAGACGGGTAAGCGCTTTGAACCCCTTAACCCTCGCCACTTTTGCGTGTCGGCCATACTACTATTACCCCCCTTGCCCGGGCCTACGGTGATCATTCTAACAATGTCTTTTACAGGGATGTGACCAGGTTGTGAGCATTGACCATTGCCAGGACTTTCATGGTGGTGATTCATTCACCAGCATCACTACGAGACATTTCTCGCAATGAAGAAAAATGACACACATCATTATTGGAGTTCACATGCAAGAAAAAAAAAAGAAAAAAAAATCTAACGTTGAATCCCCGGTCTTCATGTTGGTTATTTCTCGCCTGCAACGCGTGTTAGTTGTTATTTATGTATTTATTATTATTATTTTCGCTATGGGTCATTCACCGTAAGTGAATTTTGATTGATGGCTGCATGGCTTGGTCGCTTACGGCACTAAAATGACGGTGTCTTTTCTAGCCTGAATAAGCTGCGCAGCACGCCCAGGTGGAAAGAATGGGTGGATGCCGTCACCGACCTTCAAGGCTACACGGGTGTACGCCGTAGTATGTTTGCGGATGGTAATGTCAGATCAGGGACGTCTGCAGGGTCGTGCGAGCTTACACTGAAGACGTCTGCCGACATGTCAAGGATCCGCGGCCCATTCAGCAGTATTATTTAGAGATTGTTTACACCACGTTAATGTACGAGGTACGACTACCCTCCAACCACGCTGAGCCACTACCCCATAGACGCTCCGTGTTAAATGTATGTACACTGGTTTAAAAAAAATACAAACAGGTGGTTTTTATGTTCACGATACACTGGCGTGTTTTGTTATATATCTGTCTCACTATACATGGACACAGGGACGACACCAGACTAAGCCAGCAGCAGCCAGCGGGGTCAGAGAACGCTCGCGGGCAGAGACTCAGACCCGGTCGATACCGATCTCCATGTATTGTACTACGACCCCAACAGTCCAGCGGCGTTCAGCCCTTGCTCAAGGCAGGCCGGCAACATGGACTCAAAGTGACTCGGGCCTGTGTGTCGGTTTGGCTGGCCCAGCAGAACACGAACACAATGCACCGACCTGCTCGACGGTGCTACCCCCGTAACCGAGTTGTGGTTGGGGGGTATAGACAGTCAATGGCAGGCGGCCCTGGTCGACATGGTAGCGTTTGTCAAAGAGAACGACGACAACCGTTACCTACCTACCTGCATCGATGTCCTCTCCGAGTATGCTTGGGTGGCCCCACTGCGCACCAAAACCTGTGCTCGTCTGATCGAGGCGTTTCAACGCATTTTCAAGACGGGACGTCGACCGTTGTACCTGCAAACGGACGAGGACAAAGAGTTTCTGAACAGACCGTTCCAAGGACAGCGGGGTGTTTTTGTTTCACACGTGTAACGAGACCAAATCATCCGTGATAGAAAGGTTTAGCTGTATTTGAAAGGACGCATGTATAAATATTTCACCTCTCACAACACTCGTCGGTACCTGGACGCCTTACCGGCGCTGGTCCGCGGCTACAATCGAGCGTATCACCGGAGTATACGCGGGCCCCTATCGAAGTCGCCACCTAGAACCAGAAAGAACAAGTGCGTCAAGCCTTGTACGGTCCACCCACGTCCAAACGATCGATGTACCGTTATCGCGCCGGCGATCTCGTGCGTATAAGTTAACTGAAAGGGAAATTCGAAAAATTGTACCTTCCGATTTGGAGCACGGAAATATCCCGCATTGTCCGCACCCACCCTCGTCAGCCTGTCTTGTACACACTGGAGGACTTGAACGGAGAACGGTTGCTCAGGGCGTTTTACGAAACCAAAATGCAACCGGTGACGGCCGCGGCAGACAAGTTTTATCGGGTGGAGAAGATCTTAAAAGGGAACACCGCAAACAAAAACTATACTGTTGGGTAAAGTGGGTCGGTTATCCAGCCAGCTTTAAATCTTGGGTGCCAGCCGCAGACGTCAAACGTATTTAACCCAAGGATGACGGGGGTAATTGTCACTCCCTATCGACCTATCTCAAGAGCTCGATCAGTGGGTACAAGGCTTGCGCGAGAATAAAGGTACCGTGGCAGCCGTGCTCGGAGTTCTCTTGTGGAGTTTTAGTGGGTTGATTGGCCGCGCTCCTTCAAGACCAGTCGACCCTTTAATATCTTCCAGTGCAATTGAACAGGACGCTCCTCCGTTGGTTCAGGAAGACTTTGTCCCCGACGCCGCCGCCGACGTCGTCACCACCACCACCGTCTTCGCCGAGTGACACCGCGCGTCGGCTTGACAGCACTGTCCCGGGCGACTCCGCTGGCGTCACCGACCACCCGTCTATTATTCATCCAACAGGGGACGGCAGCCGCACCAGCGGGAGTAGCAGTCTCTATTTTGCCCTCCTCACCCGCGGCGACCAGCAGCAGCAGTCGCAGTAGCAGTCCGTCTACCTCGAACACCTCCTCACCTGCGGCGACGGCGGCGGTGACCGCAGCAGCCTCCCGCACGGTACCTCACCCTCACCCGAACGACCAGCCGAACTGACTCACCCAGTTTCTCCTCCATGGATAGTCGATTGGAGCACCCGTTTACCTTCATCGTCAGCAGACCAACGGGGTGTGGAAAGTCCGTGTTTGTGAAACAGTTTGTGGCGCACGCTCAAGCTCTCATTTACCTACCCCCGCAACGCATCGTCTGGTGTTACGGGGAATGGCAGCCGTTGTACACCACGTTACTCAACGTTCAGTATGAAGTTGTGCCCAGCCCGTCAGCATTTGACCCAGGGGAACGGACGATTTGATGGCTGAAGCGGACGAACACGTGACAAAACTCTTTACCAAAGGCAGCCACCACCGCAATATCAGCGTGATGTACATCGTGCAGAACTTGTTCAACAAAACCAAAGATCATCGCACCATCAGTCTGAACGCACACATCTTGGTGTTGTGTAAAAACCCTCAAGACGCGTCTCAAATTACCACGATCGCTAAACAAATGGCTCAAGGGCGGACGCAGTACGTGCGCGAGGAGTTTGTAGACGACACCGCCGAACCTCAAGGGTATTTGCTGATGGATTTCAAGCAAGCCACACCCGACCACCTGCTACTTCGCACCCACATCATCTTCCTCGGGGAGATTCAGCACGACTACCTGCCCAGTTCATAAAACTTCGTACGCACGATCTGCCGAATCAGTTGTTTCCACGTCAACCACCCGAGAAGTCACGCGGGCTCCAATGCTACGGTCCCTTTATGTCCCTGCTGACTCGAACCACCCCTGCCATTCGACGCGTCGTGCTGTGCGGTGACTATCTGGGTTTATTTCGGTGTTTGTGTGAATGTGCCAAGAATGTGTTAAATGGAACTTTCCACTATCGCGGGCTCAGAAGGGGAAGTTACAGCGGCACAAAATGGGCCTTCACATCTTGGTCAAGAAAAATTTTCCCCTGTATAAGAAAGGACGGATCCTTCAACGCGATAGGTTTCTCATTCCAGCGTTGCTCAAACCCATCCTGGGGCCTCCGTGGCTCAGTCGGTTAGCGCGCTAGCGCAGCGTAATGACCCAGAAGCCTCTCACCAATGTGGTCGCTGTGACTTCAAGACCAGCTCATGCTGCCTTCCTCTCCGGCCGTACGTTGGAAGGTCTGCCAGCAACCTGCGGATTGTCGTGGGTTTCCCCCCGGGCTCTGCCCGGTTTTCACCCACCATTATGCTGGCCGCCGTCGTATAAGTGAAATATTCTTAAGTACGGCGTAAAACACCAATCAAAAAAAAAAAAAATCAAACCCATCCTCGCCCCCGTCGCACCAGCCCCCATCGGTGGCGTCGTTAAGAGGATGGCTAATGGGAGGTAATGCAGGACGCGAAGAAAATGGCCTTGGTCGAGCCGCGACTCTTAGTCACGCTCACGCGGCCACCACCCCCGTACCACGTCTCTCTGTACCCGGTCGCAATATTGTTAAACCCCTCAACACGCTCGACCAACAGATCCTCCACGACACGACTCTCTCGGACGCTGAGAAAATACAGCGGTATCACCACACCCTTCAATAGTACTGTGCGTTTCAAGATCAAAACCAATGCCACCACCACCACACCACAGCGACCCACGGGACAACAAGGGCGGCGACCCGGACTGCGTCCGTCTCCAGCCCCGCTTAAGCAGAGTCTGTATTAAATACCGGCGTCAGATGGAAAGACGGTCAGTCCGCCCGGAGATCACCTCACCATCATGTTTTACGTGACGCTGCCCAGTAAGAGATCACTCGACTATTTCCCCAGCAATTTCACTACCCAACTGCCACAGCCCATGCATTTGACTGGTGACTTGGAATGTGGATTGATAGAAACACAGCACCCCTGGACCTGGTTCAACGTGCGGCAAGACGAAGTGTGGTATGTCTTAGACTCCAAAGACGACCTACACCGCGCTAAGCATAAGTTAATGTTGCCAGCAGGCCATTACCCTTCACCCAAAGACTTTGCCATTGACTTGATCGGCTTGTTGACCGACATACACATCGCCTCACTCAAGGTTCACGCCTTGATTTGTTGTTCAGTTTTGATGATGTGCAGCGGAAAGTCCTCTTGCTGCTCACCACTTCCAAGGTGTCTTCATCGATTTGGTCGACGGAACCGTACATCTCCAGTTACGTGCGCGTCTTCGTCAGGTCACCGATTTTCACATCCACATGCCGGTCTTGGTTTGTCACTGTTTTGCCATAGCCGGAATTTCCCCGGTAAGAGCCTTGCAAGGGTCGGCGTCTCCTTCTCGCCCGGCTTGGGTGACGGCGTCCGCAAATGTTTGGTTGGCTCGCTCGGACGTGTACTCCATCACTTAGTAGGCGCGGGTCACTACCAACCAGTGAGCGAGATACTGTTGCACTAACGGGGTCGCCAGCAGAATTTCCGTGCTAAATATACTCCCGATCAGCATTCGCCTGGAATCGGGCATAATGTCATGCCACTCCGCCATGGTGGGGGCCTACGTCATCCCTGTTCACATCGATGATTTTTAAATATGGACGGACATTCCGCAAGTCCGTTTGCAAATGGTCCGGCACGTGGATATCGCATTCGGCGAAGCCAAACAACCGGCCAGGACGACAGCCTCCACTAGCTGACCCAGCGTCTTAGGCTGTCGCTGTAACGGGGGTAAGCCGTACTACTACAGAAAGGCGCGCAAGGCCGGGTTCGTTTTCCGCAGGCGAAGAAACTCGCACTCCCATATGGATATCGCTCGTACCGCTGTCCCTTGACGTACGCCTCGTTCGTGTCCACTTCCAGGCGCAAGTCTTGAGGTGTCAACCGTCGCCGGTCGTAGCGCAGCTAACCCTGGATGGGTGATTCAGGTGACAGCCGTGGTAGTGGTAATAGCAGTCGTAGAACTGGAAGACGGTGGGACGTCCGTCGATGTGGGCGAGCCCGTCTGCAAAGAGTTTTCTATCACTGACCCGTTTCTCGGTATGGTTCAGTCTGTGGTGGATGGGTACCGTCAGCTGGTACGACTGCCAGCCATTTTTCACCCAGACGCTTCGCGGTGCCGGAGGGAACGAACTTCTCCCCGTATCTGAAGTCAGCCAATAATGACGAGTCTTGGGGAAAAACGGGCGTCATCACCAAAGAGAGATGTTGAATGCTTCCATTGTGACCGATATGGTCATTACCGACGCGAATGTCCTCTGTACAAAGGGAAACGTCAACACTTCTCGGGAAAAGGGGGACAACCGACCCAGAGGGGCGAGGGCCGGTTGTAAATTTAGGGCTACCACAACAACAGATATCAGCTTCACAGAAGTTAGACAATACAAGTTTTAGTACTTGTAGAGAGAGCTCATCGGGGTTGAACATCACTATAGTCTACTATACTATAGTCACATAGCACGGTGACTGGGTGTAAAATATCTGTGGCGTGTGATGACGCGACACCCCGCGCGCAGTGTCTCAGCCAGCGTCCGTGGGGGCTTGCCGAATATTTATAGTCTAGTATAGCTGTAGTATCAAGGAGTATAAAGTATCGTCTAGTAGAGTATAAGTATAGTGCAGTATATTACTATAGTATAGTATATTTATTTATTTGGTTGTTGTTTTACGCCGTACTCAAGAATATTTCACTTAGTATAGTATAGTATCGTGTAGTATAGTTTAGTACAGTATAAGTATAGTAGAGTAGAATATAACTATAGTAGTCACATTCCGTTTAAACATTGATGTGAAACAGGCATTGTCTGTGTAATGTGTATATATATATATATTTGGCGGGACGAATTTCTTCGTCCGTGTTTGCAACCAGGGAATTCACGTGGTCTCTAGCTTCTAGATTGTCTAATAGAATACCTTGTGGTAGTGAAGCGGTTCTGTAGATGCAAAGGTAACGTGAATAAATTTACACATGCACTGATCTCAGCTCATAATGTGGGCGTAAAAAATGTTCATAACAGCAAACGAATTGGTATCGACAGTCATACTTTTTTTAATGTGTGTGCAGAAGCAAATAGCGGCGAGCGATTACCTAGCGAGCATTATGGCATCGAGAAGCGACGAGTCGAACTGTAGGCCTGATAAGCTCGCGAGAATGTCCCAGAGTTCGGCGAAAATTGGAGAGCTCTCATCTCTCACCGCTGTCAGGCTCTAATTTGTTTACATTTTTTAAACATGATTAACTGTTTAATTCTCATCAATAACGATTTCCCCAAGTAAAATGAACAAAACAGAACACGTTCAACACAGCCTATAAAATCTACCAACCCATTTTTTCGCACTTTCGGACATTAAAAGTGTCGCAACACGAACCTACCACATTCCGTTTAATGATGTGGGCTTAGACTAGCCACACAGCGCCATCTATGATGTCCAATAATTATTATTTTATTCCATTTTACATAAAAGGCACCAAATCCAGAGAATATGGCCACAGAAACATGTTAGGCAGCAAAAAAAAGGTAAAAAAAAACTTAGAACTTGCAAGCATACGGTTATGTAACATTCACTGTGTCACTTCGAAAATAGTTCCCCAGAGAATCTTATGTATCGGAAATTGGACCATTCATAGTACAAAATACGGTATGTGTTTATACTGCTTGATCGTATCGCGTAGCCGAGTGGTACAAACTGTTCGGCATTTACAAAACAATGTGTGGGTGGGTGTGTCACTTACCTTTTCGTGTTCAGCACGTCCATGCACTCACCAATCCCATAACCGGTAAAAGGTCTTGTCGTACCCATCGCATGGGTACGTTTTTTTCTTTTTCCCATGCACCTTGTGTTGCCGAACCAAATGGCCCCAGATGGGAAACGCCCGCCTTCAGGCACATAAGCCTCGCTCCTTCCCCCTCCGCGTGGTCATGCCGCAGCCACTCGTCCCGCCGGTAAAATGTCCTGTCGCATGTTCGGCAAGTAAACTGGGACCTCTCCCCCTCGGCGTGCTGTGCCTGCTCATACCACTCAACATCGTGTACTCCTGATAAGCCCTGATACCATAGCCTACTGCTCATTGTTTTTGCCATATCGCAACGCAGCAGATACTAGTTCATGGTATAAAGTAGATTTTAAAGCTCCCTATGGGTTTCTGGAACACCTGATAATTTTGCCAAAATTAGATGCGGTCACTTTATACATATGTAACTGATGCCAGTATGAACTATCGTACTGTGTTCGTGTAAGTTCTTCAACAAGAGCAATTTCAGAATCTGAAATGCTTTCACAAACCAGAATGTTGTCCACATGCTTAGAAACAAAGTTATCATCAAATGTCTCCCGATCACTGATGGTGGAGTTGGTCTTGATAAAAAATGCCACGGTCCTGTTTACATCCTTCTGCAAGTCCATGATCCTTGTTAATCAGAGATGTCTGCACCTCAACGCGAGCTGCAACAATATGACAGTCTGTATAAATAATTATTGCGTAAAGCAACTTCATCACGGTCTGTGTGCGACCGGACAAGAAAAAACGGAGTTTGGGGCAAATTCCATTAAACTTTCCCCAGGTCTATATACTGCATATGTGTCAAGCGTGCTGTCTTGTGGGGCCCTGGGATCAAATTGTGTAGTGGTAGATATCTGTGTATCGAGGTTTCTTGTAGAATTCTTGCCGAAAATATGTTTTTTAATTTTTATTTCACTGAGAGGTTTTGGAGCTACTGTTAGATTTCGCGGAACAACCTGTTATGGATATGTCCATGTGCATGATCTAAATCCACAATTTCATTGTGACCCAAGGGAACTTGATGTAGTGGCGAGTACACCAGTCAATTAAAGTCGTATGCGTTGAAGTATTCGGTCGTCGGTTGTATGTCATTATGCTAAGCCCGCAGACCTGGTGGAATCCAAGTGAAATTATTTATTTATTTGATTGGTGATATACGCTGTACGCAAGAATATTACTCTTATACGACGACGACCAGCATTATGGTATAAGGCTAGTATCAGCGACTTACAGGCCATGTAGTCAGAAACATTCTCCACAAGACACATACCAGTCCCCAGCTTATAGATATGTAGATCATCTATCTGTTGTGGTTTATGGTGCTACTTGGAAGAGACAGGATTGGTAGACCCTTAAGAGAGACAGGGTAGGTTTAGCTAGTGGACAAAGGCTTGGAGACGATCCATGGACCTTTTGCCACGGATGTTTGATTGGTCGAAGGGAGGTAAGCAGGAAGGTAAACAGTTATACCGCATATTGACTCGTCAAATGTACATAATTTTACCAAGACAATACTGATGGCCTTTTGATTGATAGCGCGGAGACAGGTCGAGATTAGAAATAGTCGACAAATGTAGAACACAATTTCGAAGGCTGAAAATAGACAATATCACTACACAAATGACATAAAAATGCAATGTATACTACTAAAAGACAATATTGTTAAAGTTAAGACTTTAAATCACAGTATAGCACGGGTTTATAGATTGCAGGACATGCTTGTAGAAGTTAGAGCTGGATATACATGTAGGTGTGGACATGCACTTTTATTTTATAACTTCGCTAAATGTGCATGGGGTAGTGTAGTTACGCGTGTTATATCAGACAGGGTAGTGGTGAATCCTATGTCAAGGAGAAAAGAAGGATGAACACGAGTGCAATTGTACCTCATGATACAGATAGGGAAGATTGGCAGATACAAATTACCTGCAGGCACCCAGAGATACACTTACTCTCCACGAACACATAGGCCTATGTTGATTACACCACAATGTGACGTAGACACTACATTCCTAACCGTAACTTCAGGTCGTATTTGGTAAGGCCCCTACATTACATACACGTACATATGAATTATTGGATATTTATTTGTTTATTTATTTAACTGGTGTCTCACTTGTACGACGGTGGCTAGCAATAGTGTGCATAGTTCCGTGTACATCAGTGTATGGATGCATGCAATCAACCTAGAGGCTAACGGCGATGTTTTTGCTCAAACTCCGCGGCTGCGGTAGGCGATTATAGATAAAGATTGTGTTTAAGACTCGTATGCCTGCACAATGTATGCCTGTCTGCAAACTAATCGGTGCTCATACACTGTAAGAATTGAATGCAAATTTACAGCCTGAAGTCCTGTATATTGTTACATTAAATCATGTTGTATATATTTTACGCCATTTTCCAGCACAGTTCTGCACATATGTGGTGTAATTTTATTCTAGTCGATGTGTATTTACAGCATTGTGTGTAAAACTGTAGCAGTTTTGACCATTTACTGTGCACTTTCTGGTAAATGTACACTGGTTTTCTGGGTAGATTTGTTAATGTCGATTTTGTTAATTTGGATTGGAGTTAACTGATCATTTACAATGGTATATGTTGAAATATACTACTATTTTGGGTGTAAATATTAAACAGCACATCATATAAATATACAGTGAAAAGAACTGGTCACAAAATTGTCAGCACTTTTCACTGTAAAATTACAGTGAAATTTGTTACAGTGTAACCCGAGTTCACTGATGCATGCATTTCGCACTAACTTTAACCACTGACCTGATCTATCGACTTGTTAGATACTGGGTAGCCCGAACTCATGGTCTCATGTTAGTCCTTATGATTTGTAAAGCCAGGGCCAAATTTGAATTGGTTAGAAGACTGACAGTGTTGGTCACCTTAATAGGAAGTTATGAAGGCACGATTTCACGTACTATCTTCTGTTTGCATCCAGTTGTATTCACTTCTAAAATGAGTGGTGTATATCTGGCCTATGGTGAAAAGATGAGATTTAGACGACCACTAAAACTTCTTGTCTTTCACTGGACTTCTCATGTATATGTGGTAAATAACATGCCTGATTATGCCATTTTTATGCTCCATATTATTACTGGTTTTTAGCAGAGAAAATCCCTTGTCTAAGTTTTTTTTTGACATATATATATATATATGTTGTATAAACGTAGGTGACTTCATGCATGCAGGCTTATGATTCTAGAAGTCCATTTTAACATGTCAGCTGTCCCATAACTTCTAAAGGTTTTAAATGAATGAATGAATGATTATGGCTTTACGCCACATCGGCAATATTTCAGCCATATCGTGGCGAGAACAAGGTGAAAACAAGAGACGGTTAAGGTCTAAAGGTTTTAGACTGTGTTGGTGTTAAGGAAGAAAATAAAATTGCAATCCTTCGTCTAATTGTAGAGTTTTTCGTTCTCTACTTATTTCATTAAACGGAAAGACGTCTCACGCTTTAAGGGCATATGGCGATCGATGTGGTGACGTGTTGCATGTGTACGAGTAAATCAGATGACAACTCACTCAAGATTGAAAAGTTTAAAGCAGAACATATATCAGGCTTTGCTAACTTGTCACACTGACTTCACTCCATGCCGTTAGTTGTCAAAATAAAAAGATAGCCTTATTAAAATCAGTTTTAAAATATGTGAAAAGTGTAACAATAAAATATGTAAATTTGCCGGGATTTTATTAACATGGTAGAGATGTTCATAGTTTAGAACGAATGATTGAACGAAATATTATAGCTTACAGCCACATCGGCAATATTTTAGCTATAGTGTGGTGAGCTTATAAATACAGCTTAGAAGGGCCAATCAGAATCCAGCTTGTAGAGAGTCAAATGATGCAACATAATGAAAGCTACAAGTATAGATAACATCTCTATAGCTTAAGAGGGGCCTCCGTGGCTCAGTCGGTTAGCGCGCTAGCGCAGCGTAATGACCCAGGAGCCTCTCACCAATGCGGTCGCTGTGAGTTCAAGTCCAGCTCATGCTGGCTTCCTCTTCGGCCGTACGTGGGAAGGTCTGTCAGCAACCTGCGGATGGTCGTGGGTTTCGGCGTACGGAGTACGGCGTAAAACACCAATCAAAAAAAAAAAAAAAAAAAAAATCTATAGCTTAAGAAAGGATGTGATACAGATCATTGTAATGTAGAATTTAACCGACCTTGCACAGAAGAATGTTTGTATGCATACACCTGAAACATGGGGCTTTTAAGGGCTCAAAAACAATAATTTTTACCTCGGGTTATACTGCTGAACAGTCTGCCAAATACAACACTGTTTGTTATGATCTAAGCTAATCTAAGGTTCAAGACAAATTACTTGGAGTCAGTCATCACGTTCATTGTTATAAATGGTCATCCTTAAGGAAAGACAGTGTAGGCTAATCTTTTTAGTTCAGGCTATCGCACTATTGTTCCTTTGGTGAGTCTTACTATTCATCGGACCCCTTCCAAATCAAAATATGAAACTCGATTTTACAATAGGACCACCACTGCGTTCAATAGCATTGGGAATCAGCTTTACACAAATTTATATCAAACCCTGTCCATACTTACTCCTGCTTCTTTGTTTATGAAGAGCTCTCGTAATTTTAATTTAGGATATAAGAATGAGTATGAGTTACCTATACATCCTCAGCTGTATTATAATATCATAATTAGAAATAACTGTGAAAACAATGGTTGCCCAGATGAAACCACAAAAATATTGCTTCATTGCTTTAACCCATTACAGCTCTGGGTTTCACCATTCTCTTTATCTTGAGTTTCATAAGCATCACAATATTTCAGGAATTGATCAAATGTACAAGACAAAATGTTCTCATTTACAATCCATAAATGCCCGAGACTGGGGAGCTGGAAATTTTTCCGAATATATCCAAATATCATCGTATGATGATGACTATTTTCTGAAAATAAACTTTACATGGGGATCCTTTTAACTAGCTGTATATATAGTAACACTAAAAAGCTCATGGACGTTCGATTTCTGTGGGCCTCAATTTTCCATAAGACCTTTAATCCGATTCTCCACCCCACCCGACAATACTAGCAGCCGTTGTATACCCGATACCGCTTTTCGCCCTTTCTTTTCTTGACTTTATACAAATCTCTCCAAACTGCTGATGTTTAGTCCATGTGATCATAGTCATTCTTTCTTTAGTTATATACACTGTATCTTGGAAAAGTTGATTAAGGCATGCTATAGTCGATATATTTTGTAACCATATTATGAGATTTACATTACTTAATAAAGAAGAGATCATAACAATCTGGCAATATACTTTAGAAACCTTGAGAAAATGCAGAAATAAGAGAGCTGTGCTGTGAAATTCCCTCGTCACAAAGATGTGTACATCAATGTAACTTCGAATGCATGTCGCATGAAGCATAAGACAATTTTAAAACTGAAATGCATATTGCATATTCTCAACAGCTATACTTTTTGTAACTTATAGCATATAAATTGACAGCCAAACGAAACTTTACAAAGAGTTCAATCAATTTTAAAAAAATAAGAAAACAGGATGACTGAAGTTTCATATATTGAAGAGACCAATGACTTTAGGTATTGAAAGTCTTGAGTAAGAACGGACAAAGCAGCCCTCAAATCATTTCACAAGTGAACAAAAAAAGCATGGGCAGAAAAATATTCATTCCATCTTGGTTAACAATGGGCAGAGTATACAAGAAGTTGGTTATTTTTAAAATCAGTCAATATCAAAACCAATCAATATCGCGTGTGCTCACCCCTTGCTTCAATGCATGCAAAAAACTCTCCGACGCATAGAAAAAGTCAGTCGTGTGATGAGATGGCGCGGGATTCGTTGCCATTCATCTTGGAGAGCGAATGACTGTTCTTGTCGGTTGGCTGCAAGTTGTGGTCAGTCACTCGACGACCCATAATATCCCAAAGGTGTTCTATGGGGCACATATCTGGGGAACGTGCAGGCCACAGGACGTCGTTAGCGTCCAAGAAGTTCTGCACAAATCGAGCTGTATGGGGTCTGGCGTTGTCATGCTGGTACAGGACATCACGTATCTGCTGTTGAAGGAATGACAGGACAACAGGACGCAGAATTTCATCCACGTAACGTCGAGCTGTTAGGTTTGCGTAGATGATGACCATTGGTGTGCGTTCCTCTCCACAAATCCGACCCCACACCATCACGGATACCATACCCAGGACCCTCTCGCGTTGTTCTGTAGATAGGCCAACTCTTTGTGTGACTAACAAGGTGTTCGTCAATTACCAGGGATCAACACGACAATACTTTTCCATTTGCGTGCAGTAATTAAGTATTTGCATATGAAAAAATTACTCCAAAGAAAATACACTAAGACATGGTGCAGACATTAGAGGACAATGTTCAAACATACAGTACAGTGAAAGAGTGGTGTGCCGCTTTCAAAAGGGGCAGAACCAGCACCAAAGATGAGCACCGTCCTGGACGACCATCTTAGGTGACGACACCTGAAGAGGTGAATGCAGTGCTGTAGACACAGTCATGGAAGACAGAAGAATGACTCTCAGACGTATAGCCGAGACTCATGGTATCAGCAAATCATCAGTGGAACGAATCATGCATGATAAATTGAACACGAACAAGGTGTCAGCGAGATGGTTCCCAGAATGTTTTCAGAGGAACAGAAGCGACGGAGGGTCCATGTCTGTCAGGAACTTTTGACTGCATATTGTGCGGACAGAGAGGGGTTTCTCGGGCATATTGTTACTCGGGATAAAACCTGGGTTCACCATTTTGATCCAGAAACCAAAAGCCAAAGCATGCAGTGGAAACATCCCGGCTTGCCAACACCCAAAATGTTCAAGACTGTTCTGTCCAGTAGCAAAGTCATGGCGCCTGTGTTTTGGGATGCTGCAGGAGTAATTATGGTTGACTACTTGCAGAAGGGTACAACAATAAATGGTGAGTATTAGAACAATAAACTACGGAAGTTACGATAAGAAATCTAGAAGAAACGTCGCGGGAAACTTGGCCATGGTGTTTGTTTGTTGCAGGATAATGCCCCTGCTCACGCAGCACAGTTTCAGTGAGAACTGCAGGCGACTGTGGATACCTCCCTCACCCTCCCTATTCACCCGATTTGGCCCCATCAGACCTCTTTTTGTGCCTCAGACTGAAACATGAACTGCGTGGTCAACATTTTGATACTGATAAAGACGTGATACATGCTGCAGATGCCTTCCTTGAGGGGTGTGATCAAACCTGGTTCTGGGAAGGACTGATCCTGCTGGAGCATCGATGGAAAAAAATGCATTGAACTCCAGTTGAATTATGTTGAAATACAGTAAAGATCAGAATTCTATCTGTCTCTTGTCTTGTTCAGGCTGGAAACTTTTGGGACACTCCTCGTAGGTGCGTCAATTCATTATAGAACTTATGGGGTATTTGGTATTGGTCTCGATGTCTATTTAAACTGGCACTTTAGGGGTATTTGGTAAACGTATTTAGTGTAGCGCTGACGGGGCATTTAAATTATTTCTAACCATCCATTCAGCACAGTGCTTACGGGACATATAACAGCGGCCTCTCAGGGCAAATGGCCCTGTGGATCAGCTTCGTGCAAGTCATGATCAAGGGGGAGGTCACCACTCATCGAGATGTATATATTTCGATATAAGACGTGTGTGTGTATGTGTGTGTGTTTGTGTGTGTATATATATATATATATATATATATATATATATATATATATATATATATACTTCGTACCATAGTGATCTTGTATACCGTAATCCTATCTAACAAAATTTACCCCAAACCTATGCTGTATACAGTAATTATACACTGAATAATTTATGAAACTTTATAAAACTCTTGAAATGTTAACCGAGTAGTGTTACGTAAATAAGGAAAGCTGTTATGAATCAATGTCTCTCATTGCGTTGTTATCCAAATGTCTTTATCTTCTAAAATATATAAAGCAAGACCAAAGTATCAATCATTTTTAAATAGAAATTAATTACTGTTTGTGTAAAATATATACATTATTTTATTTGGTCTTTGGTTTTTGCATTTTCCATTATTTTATTTCAGTGCACTAAAATACCTTAATTTAAAGAGGCACTGGACAATAATTACAGTGATTAAAATAAGAGAACAAGAAAATAAAACAAAAGGTAATTTTAAATATATATATAGGAAAATAGAAAGAAAAGAAAAATAGAAAACAAATGATGGAAATAAATCTTTGAGCACATACCCAGTGATTAGTCCAGCTATTAAAACTAATAAATAATGCTTAACGTCATTAAAATTTGGAGGCATGTGTGTTTTAAAAGTCAAAATATTTAGTAGGCATATAACTGATGCAAGTAGAAAATATTGACTTATATCAGTAGCAAATATGTTTAAATATTATCGTCGGTTTCCACAAGGCTTTCCCGGATTTCCTCCCACCTTAATGCTGGCCGTCATCATATAAGTTCATATAATAATCTTGAGTACGGCGTAAAAACACCAATAAAATAAATAAACATTTACCTTCAGTATTTTTTATATCCAGAATGGTAAGATATAACTATGGCACAAGGTAACGGAGACGGAAGTAACTTGCATGGGTACAAAGTGAGCTGAAACCGCTGAACGAAGTTCGAGTTACATCTGTTATATGTGTACGGAATTACATTTTCATACTGACGAGATAATAGTATATGGTCTATAGAGACCATAACAAATCAATAAATTTATACTCTGTACGCATAAAGTTACTATCTGGCCCTACAGGCAAAACTAGTTACCACAAACATAGATCAAAAATATAGATTTAAAAAAAAAGGGAAAATTGGTAAAGAATAAATTCTCGGCCTTTTAGCCTCTGGTACAGAATATTTATTGCTAGACATTCATAAACATGAAATTATGTTGCCTGACTTACTGGACCAAACAAGAAATTATTGCTAACCCACAATATGTAACCCACCCGTGTTAGAGGAGACAACTCACAGTCTGCAGCCTTTTGGTGCAACATCAGACAATTCACGGTCTGCGGTCTTCTGGTGCTATCCGATAACCTACAATATGCGGCCATCTGTGTTACAGCAGACAACTCATAATCTGCTACTTCAGGGTGGGTATGCAACAGTCTAACTAACAGTCTGTAGCTACCTCGTGTTCATCAGACAACTCACAATCTGCGGCTTCGTTGTGTTTTACATCAGCCTAACTCAGTTTGCTACTTCCGCTGATCATTAGACAACTCACAGTCTGCGGCTTCCTGGTGTTGAATCAGATGTCACAGTTGACGGCTTTCTCGTGTTATGTGAGACAATTCACGGTATGCTGTTACCTGCTGTTACATCAAACAACTCAGTCCTTACCGGAAAGCAGTGATATTAGCGACTCGTTCGCCTGGCCTTTGACAATGCAGAGCGATAAATTTAAAAACCACAATTTCTTGAAATTCTAGCCCTCCATGTGGAACTAATTAAAAGAGGTAAAGATATTATATTCTGTTGGATGCCAAGCTATATCTGTAACAATAGAAACACAGTCGTAGACAGGGAGGCAAATGCTGCCCTTAATAAACCCATATCCCAAAATAAACTCCCATAGGCTGACTTTCGTCCAAATATTCTTAAATATATTCGTCGCCTTTGGTAGGGTGAATGGGACCTTCAGGTCCATAATAAACTGCATGAAATTAACCCTGTCATTGGCTATAATTTTTACAATCATGGTATGTCTCGAAGAGACCAAGTAGTTTTAGCGACGTGCCGTATTGGGAATTCTCATTTAGCACACATTTATATTCTCGATGGTAGCTCTGCTCTCGAGTGTGTTGGATGTGATGCTCAATACGGCATCAGGGGCCTCCTTGGCTCAGTCGGTTAGCGCGCTACCGCAGCGTAATGACCCAGAAGCCTCTCACCAATGCGGTCGCTGTGAGTTCAAGTCCAGCTCATGCTGGCTTCCTCTACGGCCGTAAGTGGGAAGGTCTGCCAGCAACCTGCGGATGGTCGTGGGTTTCCCCCGGGCTGTGCCCGGTTTCCACCCACCATAATGCTGGCCGCCGTCGTATAAGTGAAATATTCTTGAGTACGGCGTAAAACACCAATCAAAAAAAAAAAAATCAATATGGCATCAAACATATCTTGGTTGACTGTGTAGACTTTGCCCATGTTCGGCCAAGATTCTACACAGTCAACAATATATATGATTTGTTTGACAGCATTGCTGGCGATGCTGTCGTTAAATATTTAAAGACTATTGGTCTTTATCATAAAATATAGCTGATTTATATACATATATTTAAAAACCATTTATACATATGATGTTTTAGCATAGTTAGCCTTAATTTTAGCAAAACCTTGCTGAATTATAAGACGATTGAATTTATCATATTTATGTAGATCAAACATCAGTTTAGGTTGTGCAAGAATCCAGGGAGGTGACTCTGGCAAAGATACCGGAGCTATTTCCGCTAGCTTGATATTGGCTTCCATAACATCGAAGGCTCAGTTTTATACGTCGGTTATATAAAGAAGGCTCATTAGCCTCCACGCATGAACTCTCTACTGCCGAGGTTCTAAAAGCACCAAGGCTGAGCCCTAAACCTTAGTGGTGGACAGGATCCAACATTTTCATGTACGACTCTCTTGCGGAAGCTTAAATGATGGACACATAGTCCAGTAAAGACCTAACCAGAGAACGGTATAGGTTTAACAAAATAGATCGGTCAACACCCCAATCGATACTAGACACGACATTAATTATATCTACAGCCTTTGTGCATTTAGTTTTAAGCATTTTTATATGAGGTATAAAGGACAACTCACTATCAAATATCAGTCCTAAAGTTTTAGTTTGTCCTTGCTGAATTATAAGAGGATTTGTATTTGATATATTAAACACCAAACGAAGGGATCTTGTTAGGAGATTTAGTATATTTGTCTACATATAATGGATTGAAAACACAGTCGAACACAACACAACCTTAATTATATCAAGAGCCTTTGTACAGTTAGCTTTAAGCATTTTTATACGAGGTATAAAAGAAAATTTCTTATCAAATATAACCCCTAAAATTTATTTTCTCCAACAATTTTTACCATAAAATTTAAGCTCGGGGTCTAGATGGAATTTCCGTGTATTACAAAAATGCATACCGACGGTTTTAGACGTAAAAATCTAAAACCATTGGCAACTGCCCATTTCTCGATCTTATTGAGACAAAGCTGCAGTTGCCCTCGATGTTATTCATATTTTTAGCACGACAGCATATAAGGAAATCATCTACATAAACTGACACACAAAAGAAACTTAACCATACATTTAATGGCCCAAATTTGTAATAACACAAAACAACAGATGATGGAAATGTAATATATTGAAAACACGAATGTTTAGGTCATCCACGTCTAAAGTAAGGAAATGTACAGCAGCCCATAGAGGCATCACATGTGTCCAACTGGGGTTGGTCAAAATAAATCAACATTTCAGTCTAATGACCAATCGGGTGAGGAAGAAGAAAGTTTTTCAGTTTGAATGAATGAATGAATGATTATGGGTTTTACGCCACATCGGCAGTTTTTCAGCCATATCGTGGCCAGAACATGCTTAAACTATAAATCAGTATAGGGTTTTCAAGACGAGAATGTGAACATATAAATCGAATGAAAAGACAGACGTCTTTAAAACCCGTTAAAACGACTATCCCTCCGTTAAAACTTGAAAACCGCAAATCATTTTTAAAATTTTAATGTGTATATATAAAAAAGAAATAATGTAAAAGGAGTTATATCTTATAATATAAAGCTATATATTTTAGGTAACCAATGACAGCTTCGCCAGCGACGCTGTCAAATAGGTCACATATAGAGTTGACCGTGTAGAATCTTTGCCGAATATGGGCAAAGTCTACACAGTCAACAAGAATATGTTTGATGCCATATTAGGCACTACACCCAACACACTCGGGAGAACTGCTCCCATCCAGGCTAACATGTTGTGTTAGACGTGAATGCCCATCACGGCATCTTGTTAAAACTACTTGGTCTCTACGAGACATGCCAAGAGTATAAGAATTGCAGCCAATGACAGGGTGAATAGCATGCAGTTTGTTATGAGCCTGCAAATCCCACTCACCCTGCCAAAGGAAACGAATATATTTAAGAATATTGGACTTAAAATCAGTATAAGAAATTTTAATCCTAGATATGGCTTTGTTGACGACAGCTTACGTCTCCCTGTCTGCGACTGTGTTTCCATGGAGAAGGCAAGACAGCGAGTCACTGCATATCACAGCTCTCTGGGCATGCCCAGAAGAAACATATGATAAGGCCAGGAGCATACCTCTGGCCTCTGCAGAAAAGATTCAAGATGACGATGGAAGACGAAGGGAGGTGGCTCGCTGTTCTAAGACAGCTGCAGCAGCAATCTTGTCCCCATCCTTCGATCCGTCAGTATATATAAACTTATAACCCGAATAATTAGCCTTAATTTCAACAAAACTTTGCTGAATTGTCAGAGGGTTTGTATCTAATTTATTATGTCGACAGACATCAAATATTAATTTAGGATGTGCATGGAGGAAAGTCCGGAAAAGATACCGGAGCTATGTCCTCAGGCTTTATACTGGCTTCCACAATATGGTCTCGAACATGGACACCAAACGAGGGGATCTTGATGGGACATTTATTATATTTGTCTACATATAATGGATAAAAAACACAGTCGTAAGCAGGGTTTGTTGGATGTGCTTTAAGCTTTGTAGCATATTGAAGGCTCAATGTTATGTAAAGAAGGCTCATTACATTCGACGTATAAACTTTCTACTGGCAAAGTTCTAAAAGCACCAAGGCTGAGCCTCAGACGTCGGTGATAGCCGAATCCAACATTTTAAAATATCATTTTCTAGCGGAACCATAAGTGGTGGACCCATAGTCCAATTTAGACCTCACCAGAGAACGATATAAATTTAATAAAACAGATCGGTCAGCACTCCAATCCGTGCTAGACACGAAATTAATTATATCGAGAGCTTTTGTACATTTAGAATTAAGCATCTTTATGTGAGGTATAAAAGAAAGCTTACTATCAAATTATATTGATATTGATTATATTGATTAATTATTATACCTAAACATTTGGGTTCTCCAACAATTTTAACCTGTTCACCACAAAAATTAAGCTCGGGGTCAAGATGAAGTTTCCGTTAATTACAAAAATGCATACCAACGGTTTCAGACGTTGAAAATCTCAAACCGTTTTCAGTTGCCCATTTCTCCATCTTATCGAGACAAAGCTGCAACTGACCTTCGATGTTATTCATATTTTTAGCTCGGTAGCATATAAGGAAATTATCCACGTATAAGGAACCCTCTATGCCAGATGTTAATCTTTTTGCTAGGCTATTTATTTTTATACTGAACAGAGTTGATAGAATGCTGCCCTGGGTCACACCCATCTCCTGCTCAAGAGAGTCAGAGGGGGTGGGCCCCACACTTACCTTGAATTGACGATCAGATAAAAATTCGGGTATAAATAGAGGTAAGCGACCCTCTTTTAAAATAGGGTCTTTTAAAATACCATATTTCCATGTTGCGTTGACCGGCCCAGATACCACAGTTGGTAGAGCGTCCGCTTCGGGGCCAGGATCAATCCTGGGTCGAGTCACACCCAAGACTTTAAAAGAGGAAATTGTAACAGCCTCGCTTGGCGTTCAGCATGAAGAGGATAGTGCAACGACTGGTTGACCCGTATCAGTATAATGGCTCGGGCGGGGCGGCTTATTTACCTTCGGTAAGTCGTCTCAGTGAAGCAGCACTAGATAAATCTAGGTGGAAATGCGTCAAGGAGGCACATTACACGTGCATACACCATAAAGATTCCTTCGTCGTCATGACTGAAAAATTGTTGAGTACGACGTTAAACCCCAAGCACTCACTCCATGTGGTGTCGTGGGCCTGGTAGGTGTCGTATGTTCATCATTAATAAAACCATCACGAATAAAAGTTTCACATCGAACAAGGTGATTTAAAGCAGATCGACCTTGACGAAAACCACATCGTATATTAGATAAAAGCTTGTTTGTTTCAAGAAACCAAACGAACCTATCATTTATCATCCGTTTCATAGTCTTACAGACACAGCTGGTAAGAGCTATGGGACGGTAGTTATTTGGATGTGTATGATTCCTTACCCGGTTTGTGAACCGCCTCCCTCCATGATGGTGGAAAATCACCAGTTATCCACATATCATTAAGCAAGTCCAAGAGAGTCTCAGGTGGTAAATGGTTCAGAAACTTAAAATATACGTTGTCAGCACCACATGCAGTATTCGTGGGCCTTTTTAATGTAATTTTAAGTTCATCGATAGTAAAAGGACGATTATAATCTTCTAAACCGTGTTCCAGATCTCCCACATAGGTGTTTGTGACGTAATGCCTGAAACAAAGTTCCGCCAACAAGATCGTCTCTTGGACTTGATTAATTGACGAGCCTTGGCTCTAAAAATACGAACATGGTTTAAATTATTGTCAGTGGGACAATGATTAACTCTGTGTTCACCCTTTCTCCGGTCCTTTATGGCTTTACAACAGTCATTGTCGTACCAGGGTTTACTTGTGGATTTTGGATTTGTCGAGGTTTTGGAATGAATGAATGAATGAATGATTATGGCTTAACGCCACATCGGCAATATTTCAGCCATACCGTGGCGAGAACAAGGTGAAAGCAAGAGACGATTAAGGTTTTCGATATGACAATATGAACACCAAAAGTAAAACAAAAAGTACAGACGTGATTAAAATCGAATAAAAGAAAAATAAGATTTAAAACTCGAAAACCAGGGTTAGAGTACATGTATAAATATATATAACTGTTTATCTATAGATATCCATGACAATTAAAATTTATATTTTATGATATAGGCCAATGGCCTTTAAATAATTTATGACAACATCGCCAGCGATGCTGTCAAACAAATCATATATAGAGTTGACTGTGTAGAATCTCTGCCGAACATGGGCAAAGTCTACACAGTCAACCAGAATATGTTTGATGCCATATTGAGCATCACATCCAACACACACGGGAGCACTGCTCCCATCCAAGATGAAATTGTGTGTCAGATGAGAATGTCCAATACGGCATCTCGTTAAAACGACTTGGTCTCTACGAGACATATCAAATGTATATGAATTATAGCCAATGACCGGATGAATGGCATGCAGTTTATTATGGACCTGCAAGTTCCATTCACCCTGCCAAAGGCCACGAATATATTTAAGAATATTCGACTTCATGTCAGTATAAGGGATTTTTATCTTAGATATGGGTTTATTTAGGGCAGCTTTCGCCTCCCTGTCTGCGACTGTGTTTCCATGGATACCAATATGACTTGGTATCCAGCAGAATATAATATCTTTACCTCTTCTAATTAATTTCCTATGTATAGCTAAAATTTGAAGGATCAAGGGATTTTTAAATTTATTATTCTGTATTGCCAATAGGCAAGACAACGAGTCAGTGCATATCATTGCCCTCTGGGCACACCCAGAAGAAACATATGATAAGGCCAGGAGTATAGCTCTGGCCTCGGCAGAGAATATTGAAGAAGAGGATGGAAGACGAAAGGAAGAGACCCGCTGCTCTAAGACAGCCGCAGTCGCAACCCTGTCCCCATCCTTCGACCCGTCAGTATATATAAATTTATAATCCGTATAATTAGCTTTAATTTCAGCAAAACCTTACTGAATTATAAGAGGATTTGTATTCGATTTATTATATTTACGTAGATCAAATATTAGTTTAGGTTGTGGGAGAAGCCATGGAGGAGACTCCGGAAAAGACACCGGAGCTATATCATCCAGCTTGATGTTAGCTCCCACAATATGGTCCTGTATACGAAGACCGAACGAAGGGATCTTGTTAGGACATTTAGTATATTTGTCTACATACAATGGATTGAAAACACAGTCGTAGGCAGGGTTTGTTGGATGAGCTTTAAGCTTTGTACTATATTGAAGGCTAAGTTTTATACGTCGGTGATATAAAGAAAGTTCATTTGCCTCCACGTATAAACTTTCTACTGGTGAGGTTCTAAAAGCACCAAGGCTGAGCCTCAAACCTTGGTGATGAACAGGATCCAACATTTTAATGTACGACTTCCTAGCGGAACCGTAAATGATGGATCCATAGTCCAATTTAGACCTCACCAGAGAACGATATAAATTAAGTAAAACTGATCGATCAGCACCCCAATCGGTGCTAGACACGACCTTAATTATATCGAGAGCCTTTGTACATTTAGCTTTAAGCATTTTTATGTGAGGTATAAAAGATAGCTTACTATCAAATATTATACCTAAAAATTTTGTTTCTCCAACAATTTTAATCTGTTTACCACAAAAAGTAAGCTCGGGATCAAGATGAAGTTTCCGTTTATTACAAAAATGCATACCGACGGTTTTAGACGTTGAAAATCTAAAACCGTTTTCAGTTGCCCATTTCTCGATCTTATTGAGACAAAGCTGCAACTGACGTTCGATATTATTCATATTCTTAGCTGGGTAGCATATAAGGAAATCATCGACGTATAAAGAACCCTCTGTGCCAGATGTTAATGTTTTTGCTAGGCTATTTATTTTTATGCTAAACAGAGTTGGTGATAGAATGCTGCCCTGGGGTACACCCATTTCCTGCTCATAAGAGTCAGAAAGAGTGGACCCAACCCGTACCTTAAACTGACGATCGGATAAAAATTGGGATATAAATATAGGTAATCGACCTTTAAGACCCATGTTCGCGAGGTCTTTTAAAATACCATATTTCCATGTGGTGTCGTAGGCCTTTTCAAGGTCAAAAAATATGGACACCACATGTTCATTATTGATGAAGCCATCGCGAATAAAAGTTTCAAATCGAACAAGGTGATCCATGGTAGATCTACCTTGCCGAAAACCACATTGAATATTAGATAAAAGCTTGTTGGTTTCAAGAAACCAAACAAGTCTATCATTAATCATCCGTTCCATAGTCTTACAGACACAGCTGGTAAAAGCTATGGGACGGTAATTATTTGGATCATTATGATCCTTACCCGGTTTGGGAACCGGGATAATACACGCCTCCCTCCATGAGGCTGGAAAATTACCAGTTATCCAAATATCATTAATCAAGTCCAAGAGAGTCTCCAGTGGCTCAGGTGGTAAATGGTTCAGAAACTTATAATATACATTATCAGGACCACAAGCAGTATCGTGGGCCTCTTTTAATGCAGTTCTAAGTTCCTCGATATTAAACGGATTATTATAATCTTCTAAATTCTTAGAAGAAAAGGGCAATTTGGTTTTCTCCTTCTGGTTTTTAATATGTTGGAATTTTTTAGTATAGTTCTCAGAAGAAGATTTGTTTGAAATTGTCTCAGCTAGTTTATTTGCTATATCAGATGGAGATGTTAATGTATTATCGCCATCTTTTAAATGCTGAACTTTTGCTTTATTATTTTTGCCCTTAAGTTTCTGAACCATGTTCCAGACCTTACGCATGGGTGTTTTTGACGTAATGCCTGAAACAAAGTTCCGCCAACAAGATCGCCTCTTGGACTTGAGTAATCGACGTGCCTTAGCTCGAAAAATACGAACCTGGTTTAAGTTATTATCAGTAGGACATATATTAAAATTTCGCTCGGCCTTTTTGCGGTCCTTTATGGCTTTGCGACAGTCCTGATCATACCAGGGTTTACTTTTGGATTGTGGATTTGTCGAGGTTTTAGGGATAGTTCTATCGGCAGCTCGTAATACAAGCTCGTTAAATTTTAATATTGGATCATCTGCTGTTTTGAGAGTCTCTGGGGTGATATCAGCCTCACAGAACATCTCAAATGCGATCCAATCTGCTTTATCGAATTTCCACCTAGCTACACGTTCTAAAGAATTAGAAGTGATATGTTCTAGGATTATAGGAAAATGGTCACTACCACAAAGATCGTCATGCACCTTCCAAGAAAAATCTGGGAGAAGTGATGGATCTGTGATAGTGAGATCGATAGCAGAATAAGCGCCATTACCTGGATGTAAATAGGTATTAGAACTATCATTGAAATAACACAGTTCTTCCTTACATAAGAAGTTTTCGACTATCTTGCCCTTATTATTTATGTTATTACTTCCCCAAAGGGGGTTATGGGAATTTAAATCTCCCAGTATTATAAACGGTTTGGGTAATTGTTGTGTCAGATTATGTAACTCATTGGCTGACAAAGAAGTGTTCGGCGGTATATACACCGAACATAATGTGACTGTTTTAGACAATGAAACACGAACGGCCACAGCCTGAAGCTCTGTATTCAGAGCAACAGGGCTGTGGATAATGTTGTTATTTATGAATATCGAGGAGCCGCCTGCAGCTCGCTCTTCTTCATTTGAATAAGTACTATATAATGAATAATTTTTAAGTGTTATTTTATCTTTGTCAGGTGTCTTCAGGTGAGTTTCCTGAAGACAGAGGGCAACTGGATTGAAAGATTGAACTAGCTGTGTTATTTCAATAAAATTTGCCTTAAGACCTCGACAATTCCACTGTATAATTTTGTCTAAGTAAGACATTATGGAGGGAGGCGTATGGGGGATTTCTCTTTATGTTTGGACCGCGGACGACCCTTCCGTGGAGATCGGCTGTTAGATCTCCCTGGTGCGGGTGATGTATCCATCACCTCCGCATCTGAGGCTGAAGGACCAACGTCCTCCAACAACCCAAACTTGTTAAAAGTTTGGACAGGGTCCCTAGTGGCCTTAGAGGGACGCTCCGTGGGGCCACTAGGTTTATTAGTTTTATTGTTATTACTGTGAGGTTTGTTTTTTGATTTGATGCTGTCATTAGGTTCAGGTTTATCAGAGTTTTCGATAATGTTTACTGTTTTTATTTGTTCTGCTGAAGTAGTCTGGGTTGAGCAAGTGTTTTGCGCAGGTTGAGCCGAAAGTTTGACAGAAGTGGTACTAGGTTTGTCGTTTTCAATGGGCCAAGTCAATGAAGTCTGAGTAGCAACAGATACTACTCGCTTGACCACATTGGCGAACGAAGTATGCAGAGAGAAATTAGAAGGTAAGGCCAATCTGCGGGCTTCCTGATAAGATATGTTGTTTTTAAATTTGAGGTTGATTATCTGCTTTTCTTTTACGAACAGTGGACAGTCTCTAGAAGAGGCCATGTGATCTCCACCGCAATTGCAGCACTTAACTATGCTGTTGCAATCGAAACCATCATGACCCCCACTGCCGCACCGGAAACAAACCAGTTTATTTCTACATTGGCCCTTGCCATGGCCAAATTTTTGGCAAGTGAAGCAGCGTGTAGGGTTAGGGATATATAAAGCCACATTAACCCTATACGGGCCAATATAGATATATGACGGAAGAGATGTAGTATTGAATGTTAAAAGATATGTATTTAATTTAATGACATTGCCAGATTTCTTCATAGTGAAGCGTTTTACTCTGGCAACACCTTGTGATTTTAACTCCTCGCAGATTTCCTCTTCGGTTAAGTCAATAATATCAGCATCCCTATCACGAATTATTCCCTGACAGCTGTTCAGGGAATTGTGAGGGGATACGAAAACAGGTATATCGGAAATTTTATTTAGTGACAGCAGATTTTTAGATTGTTGCCTCCCGAAACATTCAATGAGAATGTCTCCGGATCTCAGCTTTTTAACATTTTTAAGAGTACCAGCTGCACCCTGGAGAGCTCTTTTCAAAAGGAACGGATGAATTTTGGAGGCCGGCTTTTGTTCACTCTTTGTTGAGAGAACAATGAAAGCCGGCCAGCTGTCCTGTTCATTATCGATTGAGTCAGATAGCTTCCTCTTTTTATCAACACACGGCAACAAAGTCGGCTGAGAGGAAGTTCGGTTAGATAAATTGGAAACATTTGCAGAAATTTTTAATGTAGACATGGTTTATATGTATGAAGTTCACCCCATATGTTCCCCACCCACCACGGAGTGCCAACAAGGGCGATGTCTGAACCTGGGGATACCCAGCAGGAAAGACACCAAGGATTCCATATGAGGTATACTCGAACAGATTGATTTATACCAAAAGGTTAAATTCAATCTACTCGATTGACCCATGAGCCACCGCCTCAAAACGTAGTCCTACAAACGGTATTTCAGAAATAATATTTGTTCGCCAAACGATATGCTGTTATTGAGGCAATTGGGACCACGTAGAGGCAAGACATGACCAAGCCGATTGATCGGACCGGGCCCATCCGACCTCCCGTCTCTCTCCAAGTAAGGGCCAAAGTGCCGTGTTGGGCGTGAGGATCTCGCAAGACCAACCCACCCTCAGCCACCAGGATCCCGTCCTCGTAGATTACGGGTCGCAACCCACGGCAAACAGGTCGCTTCCCGGTTGGCTCTCACACAACCGAGAAGATGTGAGCCTATTATAATCACCGGGCTCACACAGGAGAGCTCTAGGTTAGTCGACTTTTACGACAAGCTTGCCTAGAGGGCTGAGGTCCTATTCTTATCACCCCGGAAACCCCACGGGGGTCGAGGTTTTGGGGCTATTTTTATAAGCAGCTCGTAAAACAAGCTCATTAAATTTTAATATAGGATCATCTGCTGCATTGAGAGTCTCTGAAGTGATATCAGCCTCACAGTACATCTCAGATCAGAATATGAACCATTACCCGGATGTAAATGGGTATTAGAACCATCACTGAAATAACACAGTTCGTCTTTCGATAAGAATGCTTCCAATGTTTCCCCTAATTATTCATATTATTACTGTCCCATAAGGGTTTATGAGAATTAAAATTCCCCGCAATTATAAAAGGGGTTGGAAGTTGTTCTTTTAAGTTATGTTATTTAGAGACTGACAAAGATGAATGAGGAGAAATATATACCGAACATAAAGTAGCTTTGTCCGACAAAAAAACACGAACGGCCACAGCCTGAAGCTCAGTAACGAGATCAACAAGGCTGTGAATTGTATTATTATTTACGAAAATAGAGGAACCGCCAGAAGCTCGCTCTTCCTCATTTGAATAAGTTCTATAAAGTGTATAATTTTTAAGATTAAATTTGTCTTTGTCAGATGTCTTCAGGTGAGATTCATGAAGACAGAGGGCAAGGGGATTTAATGACTGAACTAGCTGTGTTATTTCAATAAAATTTACCTTAAGACCTCCACAGTTGCATTGTATGATTTTGTCGCATACAGACATTAAGGAGGGAGGCGTATAGGCAATTTGTCTTTATGTTTGAACCGGGGACGACCGTTCATTGGAGATCGGCTGGAAGATCTTACAGGTGCGGGTGGTGTATTCATTGCATCCGCATCTGATTTAACTTATTAAAAGTTTGGATAGGGCCCTTATTAGCGTTATACGGACGCTTTGTGGGTCCACTAGGTTTATTAGTTTTATTTTTATTACTTTGAAGTTTGTTTTTGTCATTTTTAGGGAGATTGCGTTTATCCAGATTTATCAGGTTGATCTGTATTATTTAATGTTATTTTTTTTTTTTTGGTTGTGTTGAAATAGTCCTGGTTGAGCCGAAAGCAGAGAAATAGAACTAGGTTTGTCGTTTCCAATGGGCAAAGTCAAAGAGGTTTGAGTAACAACAGATGCTACTCGTTTGACCACATTGGCAAACGAAGTCTGTAGAGAGGTAGTAAAGAGTGAGACCAATTTCTGGCCAATATTCCCTAGAGGAGGCCATGTGATCCCCATCGCAGTCGCAACACTGAACTGTGTTGCTGCAGTCGAAACCATCATGACCTTCACTTCCGCATCTGGAACAAACCAGTTTATCTTACATTGACCCATGCCCTGACCAAATTTTTGCCATTTAAAACAACTTGTCGGATTAGGGATATATATATATATATATCCACATTAACCCTATACCGGCCAATGTTGATATACAACGACAAGGAGCGTTGAAGGTCAAAAGAGATGTATTTAAGGATGTTAACCGATTTCTTCGTAGTGAGGCGTTCAACTCTGGTAACATCCTGCGAATTAAGTTTTCTGCAGATTTCTTCATCGCTTAGGTCAATTATATCGTCATTCATATCACGAATTATTCCCTGACAGGCTGTTCAGGGAATGGTGACGGGATGTGAAAACAGATATATCGGACATTTTACTGAATGTAACTACATTTTTGATTGTCGTTGCCGGAAACATTCAATGAGAATGTCTCCGGATCTAAGTTTTTTTACGCACCTAAAGGGCCGTTTTCAAAAGATAGGGATGAATTTTTGAGGCCGGCTTTTATTTACTCTTTGTTAAGAGAACTATGAAAGCCGGCTAACTGTGTGGTTTATTATCATGCAAGTCCGACAAGACCTCCAACTTGTTTTTTTATTAGCACTTGACGTCGTTTGAGAGGAAGACCTGATGGATACATTAGATACTTTACAGACATTAGACCAAGGGAAGTTTAGGGAAGACATAATAGATATATAATAACAATTCCCACCACGTGTTCCTCACCCACCACAGAGTGCCATCAAGGGCGATGCCTGAACCTGGGGATACCTAACAGGAAATACGTCAAGGACTCCACATAAGGTATACTTGACCAGATGGCCTTAAAGGAGGAGAAAATTTAAATATCAAACAAATTTCATTGAAAAGAGTACCCATTTCCTCGCAGGTGCATGCCTTAGAAATTATAATATGTACCTCAAGTTGATAAATCATAAATTAAGTCAGCGCCAAAATCCGATGTGGGCGACTCCATTTTGCTTGAGAACTAGTCCTGAAGTCTTCCGTGTTAGGAGGAGAATTGCCGTCGGAAACCGCCGAAGTGCAGTTCGTACATTTTCGGTAGAACTCATCTTCCACCACTGGTAGTAAACAGTACAGTTCGTTTTCCGCTTGACGATCGGGAAACTGGAACGTTGGACGTAGATTCCGAGTTTACAAGAGCTAGTCGGCATTTTAAGGGCTCTCATTGACTGAAAGGCAACACACACCCAGCATATATTACAGGGTGTTAAAGATGATGGACGCGATGGACTCAGCGATTTATGCCAGCTTTGCCGTTTTCAGTCTTTACGTGTATTGCGAGGAAAAATCGCAAAATTATGAAGCAGACACCACCAGATAGAAAAAAAATGTGCTCTTTTCAGCCTATAATGTCAATATTTAAAATGTTTTCTTCTCCTTTAATTCCCCACCACGGGCTCCTCCGTCTCCCACCCAATGAATAATGTCAAGCATTAGACACGTACTAATTGACATGAGCCACCGCCTCACACGTAGTCCCGCAAGCGAAATTTGGGAAACAACATTTATTCTCTAAGGAGTGATGTTATGGAGAAATTGGGACCACACATAGACAAGACGTGACCACGCCGATTGGTCGGACCGCGCCCATCCGCCCTCAGCCACCAGGATCCCGTCCTCAGAGATTACGGGTTGCATCCCACGACAAACAGGTCGCTGCCCGGTTGCCTCTCACACAACTCACACACAAGGTGTGAGCCTATTATGGCCCACACGGGAGAGCTCTAGGTTAGCCGCCTGCTATGACTGGCTTGCCTAGAGGGCCGTGTTCCTATTCTTTTTACCCGGAGATCTCGCGTGGATAAAACAATGAAAGAATCAAACAATTAAAACTCTCTTGTCCATTGTCCATTTCAAGGAGATCTTCAGCTTTACGCTTTTTAAAGGTATTTTTTGGAGAATTGTAGGTGATTTTGTGGAAGACAAAATATAGAATTTTAGAGATTTCGCAGCGCCGTGTCCCTCAACCTTCCCGGAGTGGCTCTCGAACTGACTCTCGAACAACTGGACCGACGTGAGCAGCCGGTTGATCGAAGCGGGCCCTCCGACAGCCAGTCTGAAGAGAGTGCGTGATTGAGTGCTTGGGGTTTAACGTCGTACCGGTACTCAACAATTTTTCAGTCATATGACGACGAAGGAATCCTTTGGGTGCATGTAGGTGTAATGTGCCTCCTTGTTGCAGGACGGATTTCCACCGATTCACTGAGACGACTTATCGAAGGCAAGTAAGCCGCCCCGCCTGAGCCATTATACTCATACGGGTCAACCAGTCGTTGCACTATCCCCTTCATGCTGAACGCCAAGCGAGGAAGTTACAATTTCCTCTTTTAAAGTCTTGGGTGTGACTCGATCAAGGATTGATCCTGGATCTACCGGTCCCGAAGCGGACGCTCTACCAACTGTGCTATCCAGGCCGGTCAGTCTGAAGAGAAGTAAAGGCCAAAGTAACGTGTTGGACATGTGGATCTCGCAAGGCTTGCCGGTTGCCTCTCACACAACCGAGAAGATGTGAACCTGTTCTATTCACCGGGCCCACACGGGAGAGCTCTAGGTTAGTCGCTACGGGCATCCCCGCTACGAGCTCCTCCGTCTCCCACACAATGAATAAGTTTGAGAAATAGCATTAGTTCTCTGAAGAGTGGTGCCATCGAGGAAATTAAGACCTTTCATATTTGGGTGAGTGATTGAGCGCTAGGTGTTTAACGTCGAACTGAACAATTTTTCAGTCATATGACGGCAAAGGAGTCCTGAGTGCTTGTACGTGTAAAGTGCCTCCTTGTTGCAGGACGGATTTCCATCGCTCTTTCACCTAGTGCTGATACACTAAGACTTACCCAAGGCAAGTAATCTACCCCACCCGAGCCATTATACTGATACGGGTCAACCAGTTGTTGCACCATCTCCTTAATGATGAACGCCAAGCGGGGAAGCTACAGCTTCCTCTTTTAAGGTCTTACGTGTGACCCCACCTACGATACAGCTCTAAGATACAGGCGAATAATATATAAGAGTATACCCCTTCTGTAATGCTATCGATTGAAATTTGCAATGAAAGTATTTTTGATTGTTTCACGTTATCAAAGTTGGGTTACGTCCCCTGATCTAGCAAACACATATTTTGGTTACAGATACGTGGATACATGAACACTGTAAGTGCTAACTAAGTATTGATATATTATCTAAAAGTGCAAAATACAAATCTACTACCTTTGTTGCACCTTATATCACAAGCTGGACGATGTATGGGATGAATATCTTTTCCCAGGCAATGGAGATAAACCTACGGCTCTAAGCTGAATGGACCATACTTTTCGTGTCATGTATGAGTAACACTTTACCAGTTTGTCTACCTAAATGCCATCGCAAATTATGAATGAACAATGGACTACAAATCTTAGATTCGAACTACTTCATGGGGAAACGGTGTCTTGTGGCCGAGGGGTTAGTGTGCTTGCACAGCATAATGCCTCTGGAGATTCCCATCGCGGTGAATTCATATCCGGCTCATGCTGGCTTCCTCTTCGGTCATACGTGGTAAGTTTAGTCCGACAACCTGCAAATGCTCGTGAGTTTCCCAAGCCTCTGTCCGGTTCTGTTCCACCATAACGCTTGCCACCTTCGTATAAGTGAAATATTCTTGAGTATGGAGTAAAACACCAATCAGATAAATAAAATAAATATGCCACACTCAAGAATATGGTGGGTGGAAACCAGGCAGAGCCCGGGGGAAACCCATGACCATCCGCAGGTTGCTGGAAAACCTTCCCACGTACGGCCGGAAAGGAAGCCAGCATGAGCTGGACTTGAACTGATAGCGAGCGCATTGGTGAGAAGCTTCTGGGTCATGACGCTGCGCTAGCGCGCTAACCAACTGAGCCACGGAGGCCCCCGAGTGCGGCGTATAAATCAATAAATTCAGGCGGGAAGGTTTCTCCATTACACGACGTTCTTTCTTTTTGTGGATTCCTCTAAGTATGGATGTAATGTTTTCATTAACTTACGTAAAAACTAGAAATAAACACGTATATCATACGAAATATGATTATATAATGGATTGTTCACACCTTAGTAGACACCTCTCACATATTTGTTCATTACCTGTAATTCTCATTAGATGCAGGTACACAGGAGTTTCTAACCTCTTCAGCCACCTCAAAAAAGGATGGCGCCTCTTTACTGTAGAGACCGCGTTCCTGCGAGATGACATACGTACTTGACCAATAGAATGGATAAATGAATGATTATGCAGGATTTCAAGCAAATCGTGTGGAGGAAATCTTTGAAACTGGAGATGATGAGTGCTTTTCGATACGATAATGAGAACATGAACAATAAAAACGAAAATAGACGAACATGTTTAAAACCAGTTGAAAGAACCAAACCTTCGTTAAAATTCGAAAACCACAATACTATTAAATTATGTAGGCCAGAAATTTGCATAAAAATGTACGTGTATACATACATGCATTTTATCATAAAGTACAATGGCCCGAAAAAATATCGATGACAGCATGGTTGGTCAATCTGTCAAATAATTCGGATATAGTGTCGACTCTGTAGAATCTCGTCCGACTATGCGCTTAGCTCACATGGTCAACTAGGATACCTTTGATGCCGGGTTGACCACCAGATCAACAGAGGATGCCATAGTTTTATAACTGTGTCCTCGTATTAAGCGGATATACCGTCATGTCCTATAAGGCGAAAAACTACAAGTGAAACCCTTCTGGAGAAATATGTATGATTTATTTATTTATTTATTTGATTGGTGTTTTACGCCGTACTCAAGAACATTTCACTTATACGACGGCGGCCAGCATTATGGTGGGTGGAAACAGGACAGAGCCCGGGGGGAACCCACGACCGTCCGCAGGTTGCTTGCAGACCTTCCCACTTCTGGCCGGAGAGGAATCCAGCATGAGCTGGACTTGAACTCACAGCGACTGCATTGGTGAGAGGCTCCTGGGTCATTACGCTGCGCTAGCGCGCTAACCGACTGAGCCACGGAAATATGTATAAAGTGTGTTAAAGAGGCCACGGGAGTGTAGCGTTGTGCAATATTCTAATTCGTTGCCTACTAGGCAATTTAATCTTGGGACTAAATTAATCCTCACAATTGGTTTTAGTCAATGTTGGAAATCGGACCTATATTATATTCACATCTCTTCATTTATCCTAACTTATCAGTGATCAGTATGTATTGTCCAAGGTTTTAAACTGGTTTCCAGTATCTTGGTAGCGTTGACGTACTAAGTTTCTGTTAGGCGTTTCGTGACGTCTTAAGAAAGAAGAATTTCAGTGAAATGCTTCAGTGACCAACGTGATGCGGTGTTTTTAGTAACGTGCTTCAGTGACACACTATACTGAAGAAGAGTTAAGTGTTTGGATGACTTGCTTCAGTGACATGTTTTATTGATGAAGAGTTTCAGTAAACTGTTTGGGATGAAGCGTATCAGATATGTGCTTCAGTGAAGTGTTTTATTGAAGAAGAGTTTCAGTGAAGTGTTTGGGGTGACGTGTTTCAGATACATGCTTCAGTGAAGTGTTTTACTGAAGAAGAGTTTCAGTGAAGTGTTTCGGTGACATTATTCATAGAGGTTGGTAATTTTCTTTCAACAGGCTTCAGCCGGGGCTAGCTGCTGTATTTTATTCATCATGTTGAATGAGATCGCCACGTTGGATGTCTTATATACTAGCATGGTACACGATTTGAATATGGATTGTATTCATTCGCATGCTGGTATCCTACCCTGCCGTACGTGGGAAGGTCTTGTAGCAACCTGTGGATGGTCGTGGATTCCCCCCGGACTCTGCCAGGGTTCCTTCCACCATAATATCGGCCGCCTCTTATACTCATATGTATTGAATATTCCCGAGTACGGGGATCACTAATCATATAAATAAATACGGTACTCGTTCTGGAAGAACATTCCTTACACCTTTCCAACATCATAGAAACCCTTTGAAAGTTTCCCTTCGCATGACTCCGTCCAGTTTTAGTACTTCATATACTTTTTTAGTTTTTTGGTGGTTTGTGGTAAACGTAGTTTTGGGAATTGGTCTTGAACTTATTGCCGACTGGTATACAAATCTACTTCGACCCATGCATTCAGTGTGACGTTTTTCAGTAACGCGCTTCAGTGACATACCTCAGTGACGTGTTACAGTGACGGACTTCAGTCACGTATTTCAGTGACATATCTCACTGACGTGTTTTCAGTAACGCGTTTCTGTGACGGGATATCCCAGTGTAACACTTCATAAAATCACCCGGGTCTCACACAAAGCATTTGACCTCGTCTGTTTGGGCTACAATGACATGCAATGAATAATATATGCAATGAATAGTATATGCAATGAACATTAGCAACTTGGGGAAAAATTTATAAAAAAATAAATCAAAATCATCAACCATTTCCCAATGTTTAAATATGCATTCTAACAGTAAATATAGCACTTCATTTAGTCCATATGTGAAAATGATTCAATATGACATGCAATGAATAATATATGCACAGAACATTAGCAACTTGGAGAGAAATTTATAAAAAAATAAATCAAAATCATCCACGATTTCCCAATGTTTAAATATGCATTCTAACAGTAAATATAGCACTTCATTTAGTCCATATGTGAAAATGATTCTCCTGGTTTGCCAAAACATACACCATTTCATCAAATGTTTTCCGTCAGTCGGAGAAAGGCGCGACTCCACTTTTCCCACCAACATTTACTCTAGTCCTATACTCCATGGTGGCTCGCACATCGGTGCAGTGATTATGGTAGACAGCTAGTCGACGACAAGGGTTTTTTACAGAGAAATTTAACTTCCTCTCGAAAGCCCAGATGACCACATTCTCAGAACCATATGCGTGGCTTGAAAATGAAAGCTCGGATAAAAAGTCCTCTGGAAAGGTACCTTTCATGTAAAACATAAAACCGTCATGAGAACCCAAGTAACTTCCTTCTGGATCACAATATCCGTCGGCTGATATCTGACAGTCCGCTGGTCGAGGTTTTAACCTGTGACGAGTCAGAGCGTACATCATCTTTCCGGACTTCCCCCACCAGTCTAGGGACACACTGTTAAAGCTCTCGCCCATGAAATTATCCGCGTTGAGAATAAACACCAATTTGTTTTGCAGGAAGTCGGAGACATACTTAAAGATGTCACGGTACGTTGGATTTAAATTGCTTTTGTGAATATGAATTTTAGTGGCATTTAATTTGTATTTCGTCACCACTTTTATCCTTAGCAAATCAGGCTGGTTCGAAAACAAATGAATCCGGGCCACAGTGCGTATGTTTAGGTTTGCACGTAAGCAGTCCACATACTCTTGTTGGCGCCTTTTCCGGAGTTCCAGAGAGCTGTCGTTGTAACCCAGTCCGTTCCACACGTCTGATACAATCAGTGGGAAAACCATTACTACGTGAATGCCATCGAGCGATGATCCTCTGATTTCTCTCTCTATGTGCTGGACTTCCTCAGGGACATGGGGGCTCATCCTTGAGTATTTCCAGTTTACCAAATTTGGCAAATACAATATCAAAAATCCCCCGGAAAGCACAAACGTTAAAATCCATCCCCTCTGAAACACAAATGAAAAATGGCATTGATGGCTACACATTGAATTAAAATTACCCAAAATAAATCCTGTCTGTCCAACTTTGTTTGTAGCATTACAGACATAGTGGGCAAAATCTTTGCTACAGTATTTGATGTCTTTGATGGAATTCAGCACTTATGGTTCTGCAGTTTTGCTTGAATAGAAAGTCGGGAAGAAAAAATAATAGTTATGTATACAGTCCAATTTAGCTTTGTCAGCTCCATATTAACGATATCGTTTGCTTAGGATATCTGGAATAAACAGGAATGAATTACATGAGATCAAGTTACATGTATAAGCATGTGCTCCACACACGTGATTCCACTCACGTGATTCCACTCCACCTGGTAGCGTGTTCCAAACTAGTTACACTCCAAAGACTAATCTGATAAATTTGGTAAAAAATGACTTTCATGAGTGACGTTGGAATGTATTCTGTTACATAGTACCTTGTTAGTCTATAATATAATTTATAATTATATTATAGACTATTATATTATAGACTATTATATTATATAGACTATAGATTATTATATTATTAAAATATTGAATTGATGGAATACATGTGCTATATTTAACAGAATGATCTGCTGCAATAACATTCCAACGTTACTTATACAACAAATTTTGTATAAGTCAGAGCTTGGCTTTTCATTAAGGCTAAGTACTTCCATGTACTCCACTTCCTCTGACCATGGACCAGCTGCGTCTGTAAGACTATGGAACGGATGATAAACGATAGACTTATAAGGTTTCTTGAAGCCAACAAGCTTTAATCTAATATTCAATGTGGTTTTCGTCAAGGTCGATCTACTTTAGATCACCTTGTTCGAGTTGAAAGTTTTATTCGAAATTCGAATGGTTTTATTAATAATGATATTTTTCGACATTGAAAAGGCCTACGACACCACATGGAAACATAGTATTTTGGAAGACCTTTTACATATGAGATTAAAAGGACGCTTACCTTTATTTATATATCAGTTTTTATCTGATCGTAATTTTAAAGTACGTGTGGGGTCCACTCTATCCGAGCAGGAGATGGGTGTACCTCAGGGCAGTGTCCTATCACCGACCCTGTTTAGCATAAAAATTAACAGTTTGGCTAAAACATTGACATCTGACATTGAGGGTTTATTATATGTAGATGATTTTCTTATATGCTACCGTGCTAAAAATATGAATAACATCGAGCGGCAACTGCAGCTTTGTCTCAATAAGATCGAGAAATGGGCAGTTGCCAATGGTTTTAGATTTTTACGTCTAAAACTGTCGGTATGCATTTTTGTAACAAACGGAAATTTCATCTAGATCCTGAGCTGAATTTTTATGGTGAACCAGTGAAAATTGATGGAGGAAATAAATTTTTAGGGGTTATATTTTCTTTTATACCTCAATTTAAAATGCTTCAAGCTAAATGTACAAAGGCTCTCGATATAATTAAGGTCGTGTCTAACGCCAATTGGGGTGCTGACCGATCTGTTTTACTTAATTTATATCGTTCTCTGGTGAGGTCTAAATTGGACTATGGGTCAAAGCTCATACTGGATGGGAGCAGTGCTCCCGAGTGTGTTGGATGTGATGCTCAATATGGCATCAAACATATTTTGGTTGACTGTGTAGACTTTGCCCATGTTCGGCAAAGATTCTACACAGTCAACTCTATATATGATTTGTTTGACAGCATCGCTGGCGATGTTGTCTTAAATTATTTGAAGGCTGTTGGCCTTTATCATAAGATATAAATTTTAATTGTCATAAATATTTATAGATAAAGATGTATATATACATATAGATTTCTTGATACACTATTATTAAAATGTGCGGATTTTCAAGTTTTAACTTTTTTTTGGTGGTTCTTATCTGATTTTAAACATGTCCGAACATTTATGTTTCATTTTTGATGTGCTCACCACCACATCGGAAACCTCAACCACAGAACAAAAACTAATGAATTACGTCGCAGAATTGGAGAAAAAATTACTTCGCCTGGAGATACATAATAGAAAAACAACCTTCTCTTTTATGGCATTCCTAAAACGAGTGAAACCGAAAATACCCATCAGTTTATCAGGACATTTTTATCAACCGAAATGGGGCTAGATGCAGAATGGGCACAAAAACTGCAAATCGGCAATGTTCATCGATTACCAAAATCAAGTCATCCAAGTAATACCAACCCATATCAGCCCATAATATTGCAATTGGTGCACACAAGTGACAGGGACAAGATTTTATAGGCGACGTCCATTTTGCGAGGAAAGAAAATGTCAGTTAGAACTGATCTTCCACCAGAACTGAAAAGAGAACGAGGAAGATTGGCTAACGTTGCCTACAAAATTAGGTCAACTGAAAATAAACAGACACGAATTAGAGTGGTTGATACTGATGTTATCCTGGAAACTAGGCCTATGAACGGCATTGGTCCATGGAAAATAATGAGAGGCTGAACCATCTGAAAACTGCACCCCTCAATCTGCCGCTGTGCATTGTTAGGTCATCTGTCAGGTGCCAGGGACAAAGTGAGTTCAGTTGACAAACAAATCAGATCATTTTGCTCCTTGTACATGTGGTAATTGAACACATCCTTTCACCCACCACTGAACAGTGTCACGCAGACGTTTATCTCAGTTCCACATTTATGTACTTAATAATGATGATACTTAACTCATATCATTTACATGGCGTGTATTGCATTTCCTTGTTGCATTACATTTATCTCCCTTTGACCACCTGTGAGTGACAACTATTACAATTAATTAGATAAATATCATATATTAAATGCCACTGCCTTTATGTATTTGCACGTACACCCTGCTTGACCATGACGTACAGATCTTGCATTTCAATATCTTGGTACTTGACCAACAATGAGAAAACCTGTTCTGATAGTATTCATCCGAATTACTCTTATTAATACCATGTGATACGTTAATCTCCCTTTGATCAGAGTGTCAGTTTGTGTGTAACACAAGTACTGTAAATTGGATCTCAAACTTCTAAATATGTTAGACTTGAATGTCTGATCTGCCATACTGTAGTAATTCTGCCTTTTATGTCTTAGAAAATCTAAACTCCAGTAATCAATTATTATATTTTTGTTTTGTTTACTTATTCCTGTTTCATTCCTTTTTTATTCCTCTTAAAATCTTATCCCTGCACATGGCCTACAGGATGTATGCCTCTCATCAGCCGTATCATTGAAATCTGTCTTGCAATATTATGGCTGATAATAACAACGATGATGGCACATCGACTCTTGAACAGTTACCTTTTTATGATTGCATAGATTTTACTGACTCCACTGTGCATAACAATCCTGTAAACCCAGTGATAAAATCGACCTCTGCAGTTTTAGACCTTGACAATCTTTGTTTTAACCCAATACATATAAATGTAATCGATGGCGCCCAGTATATAACTGACGATTCCTCCGAGGAACAAGATTACTGGAGAGAGATCCACGATCACCAGGCTAATTATTTTCTTGAGTCTTTTAAGACTTTGTCAAGACCTTTCTTAGATAGCAAAAACAAACCATTTTCTGTGTTACACTTAAATGCAAGAAGTTTAAAAAAACACTACTCTGAGATTTTGCCCTACATCATAAGTCTAGATTATCCTTTTTCAATCATAGGAATGTCTGAGAGCTGGCTCAACCCAGGAACAGAACACCTTTATGATATCCCTAATTATAAATCGTTCTTATCATCTCGCTCTAAAAGAAAAGGGGGAGGCCTAGTTCTTTTTGTCCATACCAGCCTGGGTGAATGTTTTATTAGAGAAGATCTCAGTCTTGTTGATGATGGCGAATATGAGATTTTGTTCATAGAAAGTACTCAAAAACAAGATAAACAAATCATAGGTATCTTTTATAGGCCCCCGGGTAAAAGTGTTGATTGTTTCAACGATCAACTGTCCTCAATTTTGGAGACCATCAAGCCTGAACACAAACTCTGTACAATATTTGGTGATTTCAACATTGATTTATTCAAAGCAGACACACACCTACCGTCAAAGTATTTCTTAGAAAACCTTAAATCGTTCCATTTTTTCCCCAAAATTACAAAGCCCACAAGAATAACCGATAGGACTGCAACTTTGATCGACAACATTCTCTTGACTGATATAACCGATCATATTCCCATTTTCCATTTTAGCAGTCAGCCATTATATGATATGAACGAAAGCAAACCTATCCCAATCTATAAACGTCTTTTTTCTGAAAATAATAAGCTTAACTTTAAAGCATGTTTGAATAATTATAAATGGAATCACGTGTTTAATGAAAGCGATACCAATGTCGCATATGACTCTTTTCTAGAGCAATTTAAATCCATTTATGATCAGTGCTTTCCACTGATTTAATTTAAACATAGCAATAAAAAAACAAAACCTTGGATAAGCTCAGCCATTTTAAATTCATGCAAAGAAAAGAATAAATTGTATAAACTACACCTGAAGCATAATGACAGCACGATAAGTAAGCAATACAGAACATATAGAAATAAATTAAATCACACACTTCGTATTTCCAGAAAATCTTATTATGACAATCAATTTAATCTGGTCAACAATAACATAAAGGGCACATGGAAAATAATAAATGAACTTAATAATAATACGTAATAATGTACTACCCAAATCTTTTTATATAAATGATATTGAAGACAGTGATCCTCAGAGCATAGCAGACAATTTTAATGGTTACTTTAACACAGCCCCAAGTGTTATTGCTGGGGAGATACCGCAGATGGGGCAAAATTTTGAAACATTTCTCAAAACACCATCAGTACCAAATTTCAGTCTCGATCCCTGTACCTCAGCAGAAGTTGTAGATGTTATCATGGGACTGAAGAATAGCTCTCCTGGCCTAGATGAGATTCGTGTTTCAGTTGTAAAGTATTGTGCCACAGCAATAGCGAAACCGCTGACCCATATAATAAACTTATCGTTTCAAACTGGAATATTCCCTGATAAAATGAAAAGTGCTAAACTCACACCAGTGTATAAATCGGGTGAAATGAAGGAGTTTAAAAATTACCGACCAATATCTGTCTTACCGTGTTTCAGCAAAATCATCGAAAAACTGGTGGTTAACTGTCTGACGACGTTCCTCGAAATGAACGATATTATATACAGTCAACAGTTCGGTTTCAGATCGCATCACTCTACTACACATGCAATAATTGCTCTATATGATAAACTAGTAACTGCTAAAGAAACAAATAAGTACAGCATCACTCTTTTTCTAGACCTTGCAAAGGCTTTTGATACTGTAGACCACAATATATTGTTGAAAAAACTCGACCATTACGGTGGCAAAGGTCTTAGTAATATATGGTTTAATGATTATCTGAAAAACAGATCACATTGCCTTTTATACAACGATTGCCGATCAACTACTAAATACATGAATATTGGTGTTCCTCAGGGCTCAATCCTAGGACCCCTTCTCTTTTTAATATACATTAATGACATTAAAGATGTTTCATCTCTACTTGATATCATATTGTTTGCTGATGATACTAGTGCTGTCCTTTGCAATGATGATCCAGCACGCCTCCTGGAAACTTTTAATCGTGAAATTGAAAAAAATTACGATTGGCTATGTTGCAATAAACTGTCTCTTAATATTAAGAAAACCAAATTTATGTACATCGCTCCCAATCGCAGAATAAATAATTATGCTACTCCTTTCCTGGCTATAGCAGGCGTAAATATCGAAAAAATCAAGACCTTCAATTTCTTAGGTATAACTTTCAATGAAAGATTAACGTGGACAAACCACATAAATAATATCTGCAAAAAAATATCCCGTAATTTAGGGGTGATAAATCATATTAAATATGCCCTAAAGAAAAATACTCTGTTCATCCTGTACTATGCACTTATTAACCCATATATTACGTACTGCAATGCTGTGTGGGGAAATACTTATGAAACACATCTTCTTCCCCTGATCCGTCTTCAAAAACGAGCATTACGCATTATTACCTCCTCTCATAAATACGAACACACCGCGCCTATTTTTACTGAGTATAATATCTTACCTGTTACCGCGGTTAACACCTTTCAGACACTTCAGTTAGTTCACAAATCCTTCTACAATCCTAGCATTACTCCATTATACACCCGTACTTACTTTACAAAACAGTCTGATATTCACTGCTATCCAACTAGAACATCATATTTTAACTTACACCGACCATTTCATAGAAGCAATCTATCCCTACACACTTGTAAAATAAAAGGATCGATCGAATGGAATAAACTGCCCTTCAATTTAAAAGAAATCACCTCTTTATCATTATTTAAATCGTCTTTGAAAACTTTACTCCTGAGAAAAATATACAGCTGATGAAGCATATAGCTATAATCATTACTACACCAAGTCATCCACAATTGTACATACGTTTTGAATTAACTCAGTTGCGACACGTAGTTGCTTGCTTAACGTTTTCTCTTGATAGTATATTGTTGTCGCCTTGATTGATATGAATATTAATACATAAGTGCACATGTGTGCGTGTGCATATTTGTACACATATGTACGAATGTAAATTCTCTTTACTGTCTGTATATCCTTACATTTAGGAGTGGGTGCTACAGTAGTAACTACTATGTGTATGCATAATTAGGTACACGTGTACGTATGTGCAAGTGCTTCATTCCAACATATGAGTATTAACCAGTTAGCATCTCTTGTCAATTAAATTTAAACATGTTATGGGATACAATAGGCCCTTTGGGGTTTCTGCTCCCGCCAGAGTGCTATAAGTTGTGTTATGTTGACAAACTGATGTATCCGTACATATGTAATTATGTGTGTGTGTATATACCTGTTTGTATTAACCTTGATTAAGAAAAACCATTATTATATAGGCCTACTTATACTGTGCACATTACGATAATATTTAAGATGTATTTGTATGAATATACGTACATGTACATACATATGCGTGTGCCTGTGTGTTTGCGGGTGTGTATGTATATGTATGTATATGTATGTGTGTATGTGTGTGTGTATATATATTTATATATAACCATGCGGATACAAGAGGTTTAGGTACAGAGAGGTATTGAGATGTTCTTCCTTTTCTACTTTCTTTCTGGTGAATAAATCAAATCAAATCAAACCACCTCGTGTTTTCACCTTGTTCTCGCCGCGATATGGCTGAAATATTGCCGATGTGGCGTTAGGGCATAATCATTCATTCAATCAGTCATGGTGTGGCGTATTGTGTGAGGTCGGACTCAACAATCCCCCCCCCCTACACATGTTGCGTGAATACATAGGCTACTTTCTAATATGTACACACTAAAAATGTTTGGATCCAAACACATTTCTGCTACAGTTTGGAAACGCGCCCTGGTGTTCAAATTATACAAAAGTATGTTCAGTAACAAAGGATATTAGTAACTGGAATGTGTGTTTATTGAAAACACCCAGCTCATAACCATGTAGACTTCTGGCATGTGCACTGTCATAAACACTTCTCTTTACCAAACTCTGTTTTTTTTAGGAATAAACACCAAGAGGCGTTTCCTAACTGTAACAGAAATGTGTTTAGAACAAAACACTTATTTTCAGTATGTATTTACTGATTTATTTATTTATCTGATTGGTGTTTTATGCCGTACTCAAGAATATTTACTTATACGACGGCGACCAGCATTATGGTGGGAGAAAACCGAGCAGAGCCCGGGGGAAACCCACGACCATCCGCAGGTTGCTGAAGGGACCTTCCCACGTACAGCCGGAGAGGAAGCCAGCATGAGCTGGACTTGAACTCACAGGTACCGCATTGGTGAGAGGCTTCTGAGTCATTACGCTGTGCTAGCGCGCTAACCAACTGAGTCACGGAGGCCCTATTTTTAGTATGCAATCTCAGGACCTGAGAATATGCTCTGTAACCTATATCCTACCTCAGTGCCATACAATCGTGGTATGAGGAGAGTCCATCTGCCGTCAATGTCGCTCTGTCATCAATTTTCAATATGCCCGTCGTGTTATGTACCGGTATACACTTTATGTTATACACACTTTATTGAAAAACTTGCCACATCTAGGCCAGCGTGAGGTTCATGGACGGGCCACGTACATGCGGTATTAAAATTCATACTTTCATACTTAAAATTCAAAAATTCATACATTATTTTAAAATTCCCATGGGCACTAATATGACACCTATGTTGCACATTTTCGCCCGACTGGCATGGTTTGTAGGCCTAGCCGGATCTTTCATTTTTTACTAGAAACCTCTACTAGCGGGCTGATAATCTGCTCATTTTTACTGTAAGCCTCGGCTGTATTCAATCTCGAATGAATGAATGAATGATTATGGCTTAACGCCACATCGGCAATATTTCAGCCATATCGTGGCGAGAACAAGGTGAAAACAAGAGACGGTTAAGGTTTTCGATATGATAATATGAACATCAAAAGTAAAATAAAAAGTACAGACATGTTTAAAATCGCATAAAAGAAAAAATAAGAGTTAAAACTCGAAAACCAGGCTTATATATTACATGTATCAATCTATATGTATATAAATGTTTCTATATAGATATTTATGACAATTAAAATTTATATTTTATGATATAGGCCAATGGCCTTCAAAAAATTTATGACAACATCGCCAGCGATGCTGTCAAATAAATCATATATAGAATTGACTGTGTAGAACCTTTGCCGAACATGGGCAAAGTCTACACAGTCAACCAGAATATGTTTGATGCCATATTGAGCATCACATCCAACACACTCGGGAGCACTGCTCCCATCCAAGATGAAATTGTGTGTTAGACGAGAATGTCCAATACGGCATCTGGTTAAAACGACTTGGTCTCTACGAGACATATCAAGTGTATATGAATTAAAGCCAATGACCGGATGAATGACATGCAGTTTATTGTAAACCTGCAGATCCCATTCACCCTGCCAAAGGCGACGAATATATTTAAGAATATTAGACTTAAAATCATTATATGGTATTTTAACTTTCGACAAAGGTTTAGTAAGGGCAGCTTTGGCCTCCCTGTCCACGACTGTGTTTCCATGGATACCAACATGACTTGGTATCCAACAGAATACAATATCTTTACCTCTTTTAATTAGTTTTCGGTGTATGGCTAATATTTCGAAGATCAACGGATTTTTAAATTTATTATTCTGTATTGCCAAAAGGCTGGAAAGCGAGTCAGTGCATATCACAGCCCTCTGAGCATGCCCAGAAGAGACATATGATAAGGCCAGGAGTATAGCCCTGGCCTCTGCAGAAAAGATTGAAGACGAGGATGGAAGACGAAAAGAAGCAACTCGCTGCTCTAAGACAGCTGCAGCTGCAACCCTGTCCCCATCCTTTGACCCATCAGTATATATAAATTTATAATCCGAATATTTAGCCTTAATTTCAGCAAAACCTTGTTGAATTATAAGAGGATTTGTATTTGATTTATTATATTTACGTAGATCAAATATAAATTTAGGTTGTGGAAAAAGCCATGGTGGGGACTCCGGAAAAGACACCTGAGCTATGTCCCCAAGTTTAATGTTGGCTTCCACAATATGGTCCCTAACACGAACACCGAACGAAGGGATCTTGTTAGAACACTTATTATATTTGTCTACATATGATGGATTGAAAACACAGTCGTAGGCAGGGTTTGTTGGATAAGCTTTAAGCTTTGCAGCATATTGAAGGCTCAGTTTTACACGCCTGTGATGTAAAGAAGGCTCATTAGCCTCTACGTATAAACTTTCTACTGGTGAGGTTCTAAAAGCACCAAGGCTGAGCCTCAAACCTTGATGATGGACCGGATCCAACATTTTAGTATACGACTTCCTAGCGGAACCATAAATGATGGATCCATAGTCCAATTTAGACCTCACCAGAGAACGATATAAATTAAGTAAAACTGATCGGTCAGCACCCCAATCGGTACTAGACACGACCTTAATTATATCGAGAGCCTTTGTACATTTAGCTTTAAGCATTTTAATATGAGGTATAAATGATAATTTTCTATCGAATATAACCCCTAAAAATTTATTTTCTCCAACAATTTTTACTGGTTTACCACAAAAATTAAGTTCAGGGTCAAGATGGAATTTCCGTTTATTACAAAAATGCATACCGACGGTTTTAGATGTTGAAAATCTAAAACCATTGGCAACTGCCCATTTCTCGATCTTATTGAGACAAAGCTGCAGTTGCCGCTCGATGTTATTCATATTTTTAGCACGGTAGCATATCAGGAAATCATCTACGTATAAAGAACCCTCAGTGCCAGATGTCAACGTTTTAGCTAAGCTATTAATTTTTATGCTGAACAGTGTTGGCGAAAGAATACTGCCCTGGGGAACACCCATCTCCTGCTCATGCGAATCAGAAAGAGTGGGCCCCACCCGTACCTTAAACTAACGATCAGATAGAAATTCGGATATAAATGATGGTAAGCGGCCTTTAAGACCCATATCAGAAAGGTCCTTTAAAATACCATATTTCCATGTGGTGTCGTAGGCCTTCTCAAGGTCAAAAAATATCGACACCACATGTTCATTATTAATAAAACCGTCACGAATAAAAGTTTCGAAACGGACAAGGTGATCTAAAGTAGATCGACCTTGACGAAAACCACATTGTATATTAGATAGTAACTTGTTGGTTTCAAGAAACCAAACAAGCCTATCATTTACCATCCGTTTCATAGTCTTACAGACGCAGCTGGTAAGAGCTATGGGACGGTAATTATTTGGATCAGTATGATCCTTACCCAGTTTAGGGACTGGGATAATACACGCCTCCCTCCAAGTCGGCGGAAAATTACCAGTTTGCCAAATGTCATTAAGTAAATCTAAGAGAGTCTCAAGTGGCTCAGATGGTAAATGATTCAGAAGCTTATAATATATATTATCAGGGCCACACGCAGTATCGTGTGCCTTTTTAAGAGAAGTTTTAAGTTCCTCAATTGAAAAACGACGATTATAATCTTCTAAATTCTTAGAAGAAAAAGGCAATTTAAATTTCTCCTTATGTTTTTTAATACGTCGAAACTCAGAAGTGTAATTCTCAGAAGAAGATTTCTGAGATATTGTTTCAGCTATTTTATTCGCTATTTCAGATGGCGATGTTAATAGGGTATCGCCATCTTTTAAATGCTGAATTTTGGCTTTGTTGTTTTTGCCCTTAAGCTTCTGAACCATGTTCCAGACCTTACGCATGGGTGTTTTTGACGTAATGCCCGAAACAAAGTTCCGCCAACAAGAACGTCTCTTAGACTTAATTAATCGGCGAGCCTTAGCTCCGAATATACGGACCTGGTTTAAATTATTATTATCAGGACAATGATTAAATCTGCGCTCGGCCTTTTTGCGATCCTTTATGGCTTTGCGACAGTCATCGTCGTACCAGGGTTTACTTTTGGATTTGGGATTTGTCGAGGTCTTAGGTATGGTTCTATCAGCTGCTGTTAATATAAGTTCATTAAATTTTAAAAGAGGATCTTCTGCAGCATTGAGATTCTCTGGAGTGATGTCAGCCTCACAGAACATCTCAAATGCGATCCAATCTGCTTTATCGAATTTCCACCTAGCTACACGTTCTAAAGAATTAGAAGTGATATGTTCTAGGATTATAGGAAAATGGTCACTACCACAAAGATCGTCATGCACCCTCCAAGAAAAATCAAGGAAAAGTGATGGATCTGTAATAGTGAGATCGATAGCAGAATAAGCGCCGTTACCTGGATGTAAATAGGTATTAGAACCATCATTGAAATAACACAGTTCTTCGTTAGATAAGAAGTTTTCTACTATCTTGCCCTTATCATTTATGTTGTTACTGCCCCATAGGGGGTTATGGGAATTAAAATCTCCCATAAGTATAAAAGGTGTTGGCAACTGTTCTTTTAAATTATTTAACTGCAAAGCTGACAAAGAAATGTTCGGGGGAATATACACTGAACATAATGTGATTGTTTCACATAGTGAAACACGAACGGCCACAGCCTGAAGCTCTGTATCCAGAGCAACAGGGCTGTGAATAATATTGTTATTGACGAAGATAGAGGAGCCGCCTGCAGCTCGATCTTCTTCATTCGAGTACGTACTGTATAATGAGTAATTTTTAAGAGTTATTTTGTCAGATGTCTTCAGGTGAGTTTCCTGAAGACACAGGGCAATAGGATTTAATGATTGAACAAGCTGTGTTATTTCAATAAAATTTACCTTCAGGCCTCGACAATTCCACTGTATAATTTTGTCGTATATCGCCATTATGGAGGGAGACGTATAGGAGATTTTGCTTTATGTTTTGATCGAGGACGACCCTTTCGTGGAGATCGGCTGGAAGATCTCCCTGATGCGGGTGATATATCCATCACCTCCGCATCTGATGTTGAAGGACCAACGTCCTCCAACGAACCAAACTTATTAAAAGTTTGTATAGGATCCCTAGTGGCCTTAGAGGGACGCTCTGTGGGGCCACTAGGTTTATTAGTTATTTTATTATTATTTTGTGATTGACTTTTGGACTTATTTTTGTCATTTTTAGGGCAATTGGGCTCAGCTGGTTTACCAGGGTGTTCTATACTATTTACTGTTTTTATTTGTTCTTTTGAAGGAGTTTGAGTTGAGGAAGAACTAAATGAAGGTTGAGATGGAAGTTGCACAGAAACATAACTAGGTTTGTCGTTTCCAATGGGCCAAGTCCAAGAGGTTTGAGTAGCAACAGTTGCTACTCGCTTGACCACATTGGCAAACGAAGTCGGTAGAGAAGTATTAGAAAGTGAGGCTAATTTCCGGGCGTCCTGATAGGAGATATTGTTTTTAATTTTTAAGTTGATAATTTGCTTTTCCTTAACGAAAAGCGGACAGTCCCTGGAGGAGGCCATGTGATCTCCACTGCAGTTGCAACACTTAACTGTGTTGCTGCAGTCGAAACCCTCATGGCCGTCACTGCCGCATCTGAAGCAAATGAGTTTGTTCTTGCATTGTCCCTTGCCATGACCAAATCGTTGGCAATTAAAACAACGTGTAGGATTGGGGATATATAAATCCACATTAACCCTATACGGGCCAACGTAGATATGAGATGGAAGGGAGGTAGTGTTAAAGGTAAGCAGGTATGTATTAAGTTTAAAGAGGTTACCAGATTTCTTCGTAACGAAGCGTTTCACTCTGGTAACACCCTGTGAATTTAGTTCTTGGCAGATTTCTTCCTCAGTCAGGTCAGCTATATCACCATCCCTGTCACGAATGATTCCCTGACAGCTGTTCAGGGATGTGAAAACAGATATGTCAGATATTTTATTTAATTTAAGTAAATTTTTTGACTGTTGTTGCCGGAAACATTCAATGAGAATGTCTCCGGATCTAAGTTTTTTAACGTTTTTTAAAGTTCCAGCTGTGCCCTGGAGAGCCCTCTGCAAAAGAAACGGGTGAATTTTTGAAGCCGGCTTTTGTTCACTCTTAGTTGAGAGAACAATGAAAGCCGGCCAACTGCTCTGTTCGTTATCCAGTGAGTCAGACAACTTCCTCTTTTTATCAGCACTTAAAAACAAAGTCGGCTGAGAGGAAGATTTATTAGCTATATTCGAAATATTTAAAGTAGGTTTTAATGTAGACATGACATATAGATATAAATTTCACCCCATATGTTCCCCACCCACCACGGAGTGCCAACAAGGGCGATGCCTGAACCTGGGAATACCCGGCAGGAAAGACACCAAGGATTCCATATGAGGTATACTCGAACAGATTGATTTATACCAAAGGTTAAATTCAATCTACTCGATTGACCCATGAGCCACCGCCTCAAAACGTAGTCCCGCAAACGATATTTCAGAAATAACATTTGTTCGCTAAATGATGTGCTGTTATTGAAGCAATTGGGACCACGCAGAGGCAAGACATGACCAAGCCGATTGATCGGACCGGGCCCATCCGACCTCCCGTCTCTCTCCAAGTAAGGGCCAAAGTGGCGTGTTGGGCGTGAGGATCTCGCAAGACCAACACGCCCTCAGCCACCAGGATCCCGTCCTCGTAGATTACGGGTCGCAACCCACGGCAAACAGGTCGCTCCCCGGTTGCCTCTCACACAACCGGGAAGATGTGAGCCTATTATATTCACCGGGCTCACACAGGAGAGCTCTAGGTTAGTCGACTTTTACGACAAGCTTGCCTAGAGGGCTGAGGTCCTATTCTTATCACCCCGGAAACCCCACGGGGGTGTATTCAATCTCGAAGTCGCATTTCCATGCACAGGCAAATATTACACGAGTAAAGCTCAAGATATTTATATCACAGTGGTCTGTTCAAATCCAACATGCAATCTTAATATTTACCTGCATCCCATTAAACAAAAGATAATTCAGAGAAAATACTGAACTCGCATCAAGAACGGCAGCAGACAACTAAATGACGAATAATTTGTTTAAATATTCATTGGAGTATGTTTGTACATTATTTGAATTATCTGCTACACTATAATACTACTGTACGAAAAAAAATTTCATTTGACTCAATACTATTTATTAGCCCCACCCCAAGCTGTACTTTCTATGCAGCTCAATTGTTTTATTATTCTGCAACCTTCTGCACTGCACCAAAATTGCATTGCACATATCAATAATGATTAGCACTTTGAGCGGCGCTCACAACCAATCTTGATCACTCAAGCTTAAAAAAAGAAATTCAGAGAAAACAAAAGTACTTTCAGATACAGTTTTCAAAGGTCTTTCTCCTGATGATCACTAAAGTTTACGTGGTGCGTTACTTGCTAACGTGGAGAATACTTAAAAACTTGTCAATACATCACAACATCATTATCAAACATTGGCGGTAAGTAGAAAGTCGGATTTGTCTGGTTTTGGTACAATAAGAACTCCTCGAGACCTCAAACCGTCAACAGTTTGCATTGTGTTTTTTAGTATTTAGGATTGTTCATGTCTCATTTGTTAAGTTTTCATCGACCTTTATAAAATTCAGCCTGAAGTCGTGATACCAATAAATGTTAAATTGTGCTTATGTCCATGCAGATTACATGTCTACATTTACAAAAGTATAAACATTTGTAAATAAAGCCTGTTAAAACTAAGGCAATAGATCAGATGAAGTTTTGACGACCGTGATCAAGCTGGTAGACTAAGCATCCCCGAGGCCTGATCCCGTTGCATTGTTTTCATGTGATTGTATGCTAAATGTGATGACAACACTGCATTTTGAGTAATTCTACACCAGTGACGTCTAGTAAATTGCAATCAACATCAATGTATATTATTTAATTTAGCTAATTTTGTTTAAGCCATGGGGCTAGGAGGCGTGTCAATTGCTACCATTTATACAATGACATGAACAATTAGTATAAAACCCTTGCATGACAGATAAACTGACAAGACGCCGTATTTCACCGGTTACCTGTGGCCATCGGCCAGGTATCACACTGTCGTCGCTGCTCTCGTTTTATTCTCTATGTTGTACCTCTGTAATTATTAATAGAATTAGTAATATCTGTTTTATTCTTTCTTTCTTCTAGGTCCCACGATATCTTAATAACACCTCACCTATTAGAAAGAATGATTAAAAGTGATGCAGATGCAAAACCAGAGCAACGAGGACAGTGTGATTGCGGGCAAATGGGCACACGTAACCGGTGAAATACGGCCTCTTGTCAGTTTACCTCAGTCTGGGTTTTATTATAATACTCAATGCATAACATCAGTAAAGAAATGTTTTATTTTTCAATTTTATAATGATTCATATTCATGACACCGTTACGGTTCATCTTTATTGTCTACACTTCTATTCTACTCTAACTAGTGCAATAACTCAATATTGCTAAGTGATTCTGACATTCAAAGATACTCATTTTGTGCATACGTTAGAATTTATTTATTTATTTATTTATGTCATTGGTGTTTGTCTAACGCCTCCATGTTTTCCTTCTATATCAAGATATTATTGTACATATGTGACTGTGACAAATGTACATGTTAGTACACGTCTTCAATATAACATATAGAGATATTGACACATTTGTAAGCGTATTTGTCACTGGATATCCCATAATCGTCTTTAGAAAAGGCATACAATTATTTTCATAAAAATCAACTGAGTGCGCTGTCGCTTTCTGCTGAGAGCTGTTTGCTTCACTGTACGCTATTTACGTGCAGACTAAGCTGAAATGTTGGTGGCGTCAGCTACAAAGGAGCCTGGCTTTATTGTACAAAAGCCAGTCTATTCTAACTTTTTTCTCCATCGTCACTAATAAGTCTTTTAAACGGGAGGTTCTAAATGTGCTTTCTGACTGCGACACTGGTTAAGTATAAACGATTAGTCCTGATGTGTGATTTTCTATTGTGTCTGTACTAACACCGAACCGAATCCCTCCGTTGTTAAGGACTACATGCGAGGCCTTGAAATACGCCCTTGGATCTTCATGTATTCAAATTTACTCTGATGATCAGACACGATACGCTACCATCTGAACGTACACTACTCATTATTTCGCCTCGTTAAAGCTAAGCATAAATTGCATAGTGACATTACATTCTTGGATATTCTCATTCTCTGTATATATTGTCTTAGAGTATTAAGATCATAAATGATGACGTTTCAAGTTTAATAAATATATTTGCACTCGAATTTTGTCTTTTCAGCTAAAAATACATCAAGCCTGTATTTTGATCATATTTTTACTTTCAATACATTTATTACTAATATTCTCATTTAGATTAAATGCATGTCTTTGGATTTAAACAACAAATTCAGATTCAAATAAATTTATTGTATCACATCTTCACTCTGAACATTGTTCCACAGAGACGATGTTTATATCAATAACCACTATTTTCTCCTGAAAGAAAAGATCTACAAAAATGAGTAGGACCATTTTTGCAAGTACGTTCTTCACGCTCTTTCATCTGATTTTGTCATCATTTTTGTTTTGTTCTTCTGTAATAAAATTACCATCTCTAAAACCAATCTGTAAAAAATATCAACAAAATATATCGGGAAAAAGTTACCCAGAGGAAGATTAAAGTCAGCAGTTTCCATAATGTCTAGCAAACATACGTGTGTTTTATGTAATAAGTCACATACAGTATGGGTTAGTCCACAGCACTTTATGTTTTAGCAACGAAAGGTCCATATTAGCATTGTACACACGAACTTGCTATACTTCAAAAGCAAAAAAAAGTATAACAGTATCTCGATTGTGCTTTTCAATGATCAAAGGGGCAGCTTAAGTTAACCGCGCTAACGGGCTATTTAGCCACGCCCATATGAATGAATGATGATGGCTAAAGGTCACATCGGCCTTTTCAGCCATATTGCCATAACATGTCAAATGATCTAATGATGTACACGTATACATAATAAAGAACCATATTTTGTGATGTAGGCCAATGGTTTTTAAATATTTAATGACAGCATCGCCAGCAATGCTGTCAAACAAAACGAATATAAAGTTCGTTGTGTAGACACTTTGTCTTACATGGGCAAAATCTACACAGCCAACAATAATATGTTTGATGCCTTACTGAGTATCACATCAAACACACTCGAGAGCAATACCTTCATGGAGAATAAAGTTGTGCGTAAAACTAGAATACAGAAAACGGCACCTCGTTAAGACTACGTGACCTCTTTGAGAATGAATGAATGAATGAATGAATGAATGAATGAATGATTATGGCTTAACGCCACATCGGCAATATTTCAGCCATATCGTGGCGAGAACAAGGTGAAAGCAAGATACGGTTAAGGTTTTCGATATGGTAATATGAACACCAAAAGTAAAACAAAAAGTACAGACGTGATTAAAATCGAATAAAAGAAAAATAAGATTTAAAACTCGAAAACCAGGGTTATAGTACATGTATAAATATATATAACTGTTTATCTATAGATATTTATGACAATTAAAATTGATATTTTATGATATAGGCCAATGGCCTTCAAATAATTTATGACAACATCGCCAGCGATGCTGTCAAATAAATCATATATAGAGTTGACCGTGTAGAATCTCTGCCGAACATGGGCAAAGTCTACACAGTCAACCAGAATATGTTTGATGCCATATTGAGCATCACATCCAACACACTCGGGAGCACTGCTCTGACCTCTTTGAGACAAACTATGTATATATCAATATGACTATGAATACGTATCCAAAACAATAAAACATATTTACTTCTTGTAAAAAGATATATTGTCGACGGCGAATAATATGTGCTCATATTTAAGATCTCATCTACATAAAGTTGAGATGTCTTTCAGGTGTTTACGGACACGTATCTTACTTTAAGTGGCCATTTGATTCTGCAGTTTTATCTGGGGTTTCTCTTCCACCATCAGCTCACTGAAGTCACTATATTTAGAAAAATGACCGAAGACTGACTTTTTTGACTGGGTGAACCTAACCTTTTTGTCTAGACGGCGGGAGATGTTCTGCGAGCTTTGACATGTCAGATACGGTACTGTGTTTGAATTCACTGAAGTTTTAAAAAATAATTTGTAAAACATATGTACATTTACAGCCTACAATATAGGCACGCATGTAGGTCATTTCCTCTCAGGTTTCGAAATGTTTATTTAGCTTATCTCCCTTCGAGATAACATAATATGATCGTGTTTTATTTCCGTATATGCCGGTCAGATAGATTATTTCTAATGACGTTGCTGTTTTAATTCAGTTTGTTCACATGTAGGCATTATACAGAAAAATCTATCTCTGTAAAACGTTTATTTATTATTCTTTTTAACTTGATCTATTTTAGATAACTTTGTTTGATTTATAAGTCTCTGAATTCAAGTTATATATATTTCCACACATGTATGTAAAATCCGCAGTGTAACACGTGATGTCTTGTCGTCGAACACCGCGTGAGAAGTGAACTGGGCACACAGGTCAAGTGTAGTGTGTTGAAACTCAGTATGTAGTTTAAGGCCACTTGCTGGTATTCTGTCCACGGTAACAGCCCTAAGCTGCCACAGCCCACAATCATAAAATAATCCTCCATATTTAATGGTTAAGAATATGGGCAAACTACTGCCATAGAAAATTTACTCATGTATTCGACCAACGACACTTTTGTGCAAGACAACCCTGGACTGCGACTCACGAAGTCGTTTTCTTGCTTATGCCGTACAGGTGTGCGAATTTTACGGGGCTGTCTATGTGTCTGCTTGTTTTACACGTGATTGTGAAAAACCTATCGTTTAAATCGATAATGGACTTGACTGCAGAATACTTCTGTAAAATTTCATCACTGTGGAATTGAGATGAATCATAACGTTTGACACTTACTATTCAAAGTATCGACATTACTTTGTTTTCCCACATACATAGACAGTAGTAGGTTAGACACACGAACAAAACCTCAAATAATATGCTGGTAAAACATAAGAGCAGTGACGCCAGTCTGATAGTTGTCAAATGACCACATGAATTACCAGTGAAATACAACCTTTCGGGAATTTACCGCACAATGGCGTCGGAATCTGGGGGAGGGGAAAAGGGGTCTGAACCTCCTTCACTTTTCCAAATGGAAAGGAGCCAGATATGCTTGAAAACACCTCTGTGCTTTTTAAAAGCCATGGGGGGAGGGGTATGGACCCTCGCTTAATGTTCTGTCAAGTTCTTATCGTGTTATTAGAAATTACTTTCAGTCAATAAACGGTCGAAGATGCTCGCGTGTCGCAGTCCAGCGGCGAACTACTCGTTTTCCATCAATGTGGTGTGCATATTTGTTCGTTACATGTAGGAAATTCAGTCAATAATTTGCTAAACGTCAGTGGTTTTCCCCAGGCACTTGCCCACCGATGCCCACCGATCACATGCATAAAATAAATGTACTTATTTCCTCACAATGGTCTACGTTTCCATAACATGGAAATATAAACCTTAAATCTGTATCAAAGAGAGAAATGTCAAATGTTTTTCCAGCCGTTATCACATCCTGACCGATATTCACCAGGTGAGATTTCCCACTAAATATATGTTAACCGTTATACACCCTATCCTTGATAATGTCAGTTGATGCAGCAGCTGCTTGCCGCCGTGCATATTAATATAATATAATGAGATCTATGCGCTCAGACAGACGAACGTATACCAGCCGTCAACCAAAACACACGTTTTGTTTGAAGACGGTCACAAAGACTTACAGCATATAGACTAAGAATAATGTCAGGACAAGGGCAACAATGGCATAATTGACAGATGATCAATTGTAATCGGTGAAATACGTTGTGTTGTTAAGTGGCCTTAGTTAAGTGCAAATTGCACGCTCCGATCACCATTGCTTAAGCAGAATTAGGTAAAAAAAATGGCAGTGATGTCACTGGTCTAGATTTACTCAAAATACTATGTTGTCATCACATTAAACATGCAATAACATCAAAAAATGTGCAAAGAGACCAGGCCTCATGGATGCTTAGTTGCATTACCCAGAAGAAACCTGGAAAGCTATAACAAAAGTCTTACAGTATAAAGAGTAACACCAGAGCAAAGAACTGCCAAGTGGTCACATGTAACCGATGAAATACGCCCTCTGAAAACTATAGGTAAAAACACTTGCATTTATTTTTTAAGAGTGTTGAAAGGCATTCAAGTATTTAATAATTATGGTGAGCTTTATGGGCCACACGGATGGTATCTGGTATTTACCTTTTTTTCCTGATTTTCACCAGAAAGCAGAACTTTATCCAAAATTCAAGTCGATCGTACCATAACTTTTTCAAACTTCAGAGCCATTTAAACAGTGTAAACACTACTGCTACGAGTCTGGTATTTCTTGATAGCCAATAAGTTTTGCCTTTTCTTGGCAAATACAGAAGATTTGATTTTATTGACGAATATGGATTTTAGCCCAAAAATCTTCTGTGAAGACCATGCTCTTCGATTTTAGTGGGCGTTGTTATCTTCGGCACAGTCCTCTTGCGCACTGGATCAACAAAACTGTGGCTAGTTGTCAGTCAAGCTGGCGAACCGTCTGTGACATGGAAGTCCTTAATGTTAACCGTGAATTTTAAACCTAATCCACGTTCCAATGATATGTTAAAGTTTTGAATATTGAATATATGGGCACCGTCAAGTCCGTGCCCTAGGCTATCACACTCGTGCCCCACCTAATTGATTAATACGTGCAACGTAGGATCATATAAAGTCTCTAAACTATGACTGGAATCTCGGAGTGTTCAACATTACCCTCAGCCGGTAAAACAAAACCATACAATATTTCGCGGGCAGCCACTAAAAGTACGCCGAGCACAAACTATCTACATAAACATTTTAGCGAATAAAACATTTATTTATTTATTTACTTATTTATTTGATTGGCGTTTCATGCCATACTCAGTAATATTTCCCTTATGGGTTTGAGGAAACTGGGCATAGTCCGAGGGAAACCGGCGATCATTAACACTGGAAAGGCGTGGACTTCAATAAAATAAACGAAATAAATTAAATAAAAAAACATGCATGAGCATTTGTGGCATTTATGATAGACATGGTACTTTAAATAATAAAATCGTTAAAAAGGTAAGCTTGTAGTGTCCACTGTAAATAAAAAAAAAAGATAAAGGCAAAATTGATTTATGGAAAATTTTTCTTGTTTTTGGTAAGATAGAAAGTATTAAAAACCTTAAACATACCAAACTATTATATACATACGCCCACGTTTACAGGTTACCAATATCTTCAGCCTTTAATTTTGTGCACCTGTTTGTGTTTTCTTAAAAATACATACATAAAAATACGTCGGGCATACGTACAATTTATGTAACAATTTTTCGAAACCAGTGTGGCGTCTATTAAAGGCGTGAAGGACACATGGAGCAGAGAAAAATAAAAAAAACACATCAGGCAATGTCTCTGGCCCCGGGGTCATAAAGTGGTCTTAAGCTTATGTCAAAATTTCAAATCACATTAAAACTGTTGTTTCTAAAGTTAAAACGTCAAAATTTCTTTGGACAACATAAATTCTGGGCAAGTTATCGTACAACAAATTTCAGATCAAATAACGGAAAGGAACATATAAAATTTAATGACTGAAGTTTTGACCTAAGCCTAAGATCGCTTCGTGATCCAGGAGATTGGAGCCTCTCGCCAATATGGCCGCTTTTTCAAGTATGCCATTTCATATTACGCACTAAATAGCGCACAAATTGTAAACTCACCGTCAAAGTCCGCCTCATATTATATCAATGTATGTCTATATCCAGACAACGGAGACATGAGATGTCTTTATTTCGACAGTATGAATGCCCGCACTACTCGTTCGTCAAAGCTCATCCAGATGTAGGTCGTTATCAGGTCAATACTGTGACCCTTGAGCAGCTTAGAGTGGATAAGACAATGTAAAGATGTTACCAATGACAACGTGCTACTGTAATTCAACAGTACAGAATTAATACCGGTAGGTGTAGCTTATGCCAATATATTTTCACTGAGTACCATGACGACAGCAGTTGATTATTGTTATACAAATACGGCTTTGAATTTCACGGAGCAGTCCATTCTCAGCATGGGTAGGTGAAGTCCACCGTCGTATACTGTGTACACATAATTGAACCGTGGCACTCCTCTACGCTGTGCACATCCCGCTTGGGGTAAATAAAGCAACTGGCTGCAAAGTTCAGGCTCTATTTTCTTCCCATGTTTGGTGGTATAGTATACTCTATACACTGTGTACATACTACATCAGGTGAATAAAACTCTATTTACTGTGTACAAACTACGTCAGGTGAACAAAACTCTATACACTGTGTACAAACTACGTCAGGTGAACAAAACTCTATACACTGTGTACGAACTACATGAGGTGAATAAAACCCTGACTGAGGAAAACTGACCAGAGAACGTATTTCATTACATGTTACATACGTATAACGTTACATATGACCATTTGCCGAATATCTCAGTGTGGTAATTCTGGTTGTATTCACGTGAACCATCTAACGAACGGCAGACGCGACATATACAAAACCTTTGTGGTTTTACTCTCCCAGCAGTCATCTTTTGCAAAAATGGAGCACACAACAACAGGTGAGAATAAAGTATTGATAGTGTGAGGCAGTATGGGTAGTATAGATAATGTACAATTTATGTATTTTTTACTGAAACCAGAGTGCGCCTACTGAGGTGGTGAAGGGAAGGCGTCTTAGAGATGAGAAATAATAATAATAAAAAAAAAATCATGCAGTGTCTCTGGAGACCACTTTTGATCACAGGCTTATGCCGGGTTCGTATGAATACCACTGGGGGCCTCCGTGGCTCAGTTGGTTAGCGCGCTAGCGCGGCGTAATGACCCAGGAGCCTCTCACCAATGCGGTCACTGTGAGTTCAAGTCCAGCTCATGCTGGCTTCCTTTCCTGTCGCAAGTGGGAAGGTCTGCCAGCAACCTGCGGATGGTCGTGGGTTTCCCCCGGGCTGTGCCCGGTTTCCACCCACCATAATGCTGGCCGCCGTCGTATAAGTGAAATATTCTTGAGTACGGCGTAAAACACCAATCAAATAAATAAATAAATATGAATACCACTTCATATTAGGCAGTGAACAAACTGTAAAGCTCTTGTACACGAGTCACAATACCGAAATACTATACAGAGTCAGTGTTTGATACATTACGCAGATTAAATGACAACTTGGCGCTAAAATCCGCCCCATATTAGGTCACTGCATCCTTCGCGCTCCTTGAATAGTATAAAGGACGGTGAACTGGCTATGGGGGTTGGAATGATAATCTTGATCAGGTCATAGACATAGATATCCGGCCAAGGTAAAGGCAGTAGCAATGAGTTATCGAGTACACGTATACTGGAATCTAAAAACAAGAGCAGATTATGTATTACGAATCTGAACCAGTCAAATCGAGTAGAGGTTCGATGGATGAGTATTAGAGGGTTACACATGTAGAGCTACGGTAATTTAGTCGGAACTCTGGTTGTACTCTCTATGCTCTGTGTCATTTATAGCTTATTGTTATTTTATTTAATGTCTGGTTTTACTGTCTGATCTGTAAGACTTTTATAATGATTTTGTATCAGAGCATCCGTCGTTATCGAACGGCCCCAATAGCACAGTTGGTAGAGTCCGCTTCGGGAGCGGTAGATCTACCAATCCTGGGTCCAGTCACGCCTAGGACCTTAGAGGTACTTCTTTCTCGTTTGTCGTTCAGCATGAAGGGGATAGTGCAACGCTGGTTGACCCGTATCAGTATAATTGCTCGGGCGGGGCAGCTTACTTGCCTTCGGTAAGGCGTCTCACTGGAAATCCGCCCTGCAATAAGGAAGCACATTACATGTACTCTAAGAATCTTTCGTCATCATGTGACTGGAAGTTTTTGAAGTACGACGTTAAACCACAAACGTTATCGCATGCCCCCCCGAATGCTACCTTGACATACCCACAATGCGGTCACGGTAAACTTTGCCATGGGTAATCACAACAGAGTCGATACGCAAATACTAGAGCCTAGAGAGTAAAACCAGCGCAGTGGCTGCAGTATGATAGTTGAAAATAGTCACACGTAACTGGTGCTTCGTTTAGCACTCCAGCGCGGCGCAATGATTCAGAAGCCTCCCACCAATGGGGTGGATGCGAGTTCAAAGCCAGCTCATGCTGGTTTTCTCTCCGGTCGTAGTTGGGAAGGTTTTCCAGCAACCTGTGGATGGTCGTGGGTTTCCCCCGGGCACTGCGCGATTTTCTTTCACCATAATTCTGGCCGATACGTGAAATATTTTTGAATAAGTGAAATATTCTTGAGCGCGGCGTAAAACATCGTTCAAATAAATAAATCACATGAGCAGTATAGAATGTTGCAAACGTGCCGTTTTAAGGCGGGGGAGATCGCGCGGTTAAGGCGCCTGAATTTCGTTGACGTTCGCGTTGACTGAGCAATGGGTGAGCTCCATTTGTCGCGCCAAAACTGAACGTCGGCTTGTAAAGTTAGGTTGAGTAGCTCCGTCAGCTCCGTATGCCACCAAAACTGACCAGTGGGTGAGCTCCATTCGAGCCAAAACCGACCAATGGGGTGATCGCACGGTTTTGGCGCCTGAATTTCGTTTATGTTTGCGCCGACTGACCAATTTGTAACATTGTATAGTGTAACATTGTATAGCATTGTGTAGTATAACATTGTATAGTATAACATTGTAACAGTGTGTATAGTATTACATTAGTATTGTATAGTATTATATATTTGGGTAGGCTTGTTAAAAAAATTAACAGGCATTATCCTATGTAATATATTTTTTTGGCAGGACGAATTTCTTGACCCACCCTCTTTGCAACCGGGGAAATCACGTGGTCTCTAGCTTTTGGATTGTCCTATAGAATGGTCTGGCGCTCTAGTTTTGCTCTCTGCTGTTTATCTTTATATATATTATATAGTTAAGTGCCTGAAATCTGGAGGTTATGGATTCACGCGTGTTAATTTATGTAATACCCTATGTATTAAATAGTGTTGTTCTTAGGAACTATCCAAGCGTTGCAGGCTATAATGTATTCATAAAGCGTTGACATTGTTATGAATTAATGCATAAAAGATGTGCAGGGCTAGATCTGTTTTTAAAAGCTGATATCTTACCTATGCTTTGGCAGGTAAGCGGCCATATGCATTTTCATTGCAAAGCACATAAAACGGTGTTTTATGAAGGTATGATTAATGTTGAAAATTAAAGAGCCCCTGGTATTTATTCATTTATTTTTTAAATGCTATTATTTTTTTTTTTTTTTTTTGGTTTTCTTTTCCTCTTTTGTCTCGGTATCCCCGTCGGCTAAATATAAGCTGGACTGAACTGAAGGTAGAACTAAGCCTTGTGTAACTATGTAGGCCAACACTGAAAAACAATTCCTTAACAATCTTTTGGAATAAAATCCAAAAGGTTCATTTACATTCCTGTGTAATATTTTTGCTGGACGAATTTCTTCATGTTGTCTCTAGCTTTTGGATTGTCTTATAGAATAGCTTGTCATGTCACAAATATGTCTTGGAATCGGCAGTCATACTTTTTCGTGTATGTGCAGAAGCGAATTGTTGTGGGCGATATGTTTCGCTCTATAAAATTCAGGGGAAGTATCTCATTATACAATGATAACACATCCCAGATATATTCCCCTTGTTAGAACTGTCCTGAAATGTTTCGCTCAATACCAGACATGTTTGAGCTTTGTCATGAATGCTTTAAGATTCAAACAACACAGCAAAACAATTGCGGACCAAGAGAAATAAGATGATAACTTGGAAGCATACGGTTATGTAACTCTCGCTGTCTCACTTCGAATGCAGTTCACCAGTAAATCTGAAGTATCGAAAATCACAGTACGAAATACGGCATGTGTTTATACTACGGCGAGTGTTCGGGTATACCTGAGAAAAAAGTCCTTTTTTGAATGAATGATTATGGCTTAACGCCACATCGGCAATATTTCAGCCATATCGTGGCGAGAACAAGGTGAAAAACGCAAGACGGTTAAGGTTTTCGATATGATAATATGAACACCAAAAGTAAAACAAAAAGTACAGACATGTTTAAAATCGTATAAAAGAAAAATAAGAGTTAAAACACGAAAACCAGGGTTATAGTACATGTATAAATATATATGTATATAACTGTTTATCTATAGATATTTATGACAATTAAAATTTATATTTTATGATAAAGGCCAATGGCCTTCAAATAATTTATGACAACATCGCCAGCGATGCTGTCAAATAAATCATATATAGAGTTGACCGTGTAGAACCTTTGCCGAACATGGGCAAAGTCTACACAGTCAACCAAAATATGTTTGATGCCGTATTCAGCATCACATCCAACACACTCGGGAGCACTGCTCTCATCTAAGATGAAATTGTGTGTCAGATGAGAATGCCCAATACGACACCTCGTTAAAAACTACTTTAACTACTGCGAGACATTTGACAAGTATAGGCATTGTAGCCAATGACAGGATGAATGGCATGCAGTTTATTATGGATCTGCAAGTCCCATTCACCCTGCCAAAGGCGACGAATATATTTAAGAATATTAGATTTCACGTCAGTATAAGGGATTTTAACCCGAGATACAGGTTTATATAGGGCAGCTTTCGCTTCCCTGTCTACGACTGTGTTTCCATGGATACCAGTGTGACTTGGTATCCAACAGACTATAATATCTTTACCTCTTTTGATTAGTTTTCGGTGTTTGGATATTATCTCAAGTATCAATGGATTTTTAAATTTATTATTCTGAATCGCCAAAAGGCAAGACAGCGAGTCGCTGCATATCACTGCCCTTTGGACATGCCCAGAGGAAACATATGATAAGGCCAGGAGTATAGCCCTGGCCTCTGCAGAAAAGACAGAAGATGAAGGGGGCAGACGAAGAGAAGTGACCCGCTGCTCTAAGACAGCCGCAGCCGCAACCCTGTCCCCATCCTTTGACCCGTCAGTGTATATAAATTTATAATCCATATAATCAGCCTTGATTTCAGCAAAACCTTGCTGAATTATAAGAGGATTTGTATTCGATTTATTATATTTACGTAGATCAAATATTAGTTTACTTTGTGGAAAAAGCCATGGAGGAGACACCGGAAAAGACACCGGAAGTATATCCTCCAGCTTGATGTTAGCTCCCACAATATGGTCCCGTATGCGAAGACCGAACGAAGGGATCTTGTTAGGACATTCAATATATTTGTCTACATATAATGGGTTGAAAACACAGTCATAGGCAGGGTTTGTTGGATGAGCTTTAAGTTTACTAGCGTATTGAAGGCTAAGTTTTATACGTCGGTTATATAAAGAAGGCTCATTTGCCTCCACGTATTCCTTTTTGGAGGCGATGTGTCCGCACAAGACGGGGGCATCACAACATCGACACTAAGCAAAATAATGACATTCTCATTAACATGATCCTAATTCCAGGAGTTCAAAAAAATGCGCAGCTGGCGTCCGTGGGAGGCTTACCGATGACGTTATTCTTTTTTTTTTTTTTTTGACCAACTGGCCAGGCGGCCTGTATAGCTAATCTAAGCCCACTTGTCACCATGCTCGCTAGGTCATCACCCGCAGCTATTCGCTTCTGCTCATAAACGAAAAGGTATGACTGCCGATACCAACAGAAAATTATGTGACGTGACAAGCTATTCTATAAGACAATCCAGAAGCTAGAGACCACGTGATTTCCCTGGTTGCAAAAAAGGTGGGTGCAGAAATTCGTCCCGAAAAAAAAATATTACACAGGAAAATGCCTGTTGTCAAATCAATGTCAGCGACTCATGGGATTTTCTTTTTACAAGCCTACCCAAAGATATAATACTGTAATGTAATACTAAACACACTGTTACAATGTTATATTATACAATGTTATACTATAAAATGCTATACAACGCACTCAGGGTCAAAGCGCAATCAACGACACCACATCCAATTCCACCAACGCCAATCCCTCCCCCACCCCCTCCCCAATCCCAAGGTTATCGTATACAATGTTATACTGTATAATGTTGTACTATACAATGCTATACATATACTATACAATGTTATTTTGCTCCCTTCTTCAGCATGACTCCCTCAACCTCCTCGCTCATTGGAAGACGGCAGCGCGGACCTCAACGAAATTTTTTGTGCACAAACTTCCCCATCAATCGATCGGTGAGGGCGGGATAACGTTACCGCCTTACCTGGCGGGGAACAAGAGGCTGCAAACGTTGGTGGGAGGGGATAATGGACCTTACAGCGACTATTTATGTTTATTTAGCTGTTTGGCCTTAATATTCCCTTACCGAGCATGTTACGACTTCGAAGCTTACTTGGCCCCTGTGAAGGAAGCGATGACGGCATGGACGTCCTAACACATCCTCATGAGTGTCAGCGTGAACTCCAATGTACCTGACTACGAACAGCCCGTGTGCTTCATCTCTACCGGCGATCCCCACTTGCTCGTCAAGCGGATGACGGCTTACCTCAATATCATCAGCAAGACCAGTAGCGCAACGAGCGTTATGCCTATATCCTAGACGAGTTAGACGAGCACCTCGATCCCAATGAATTGGCCTGCCTTGCTTCACCCATGCCAGCGGGTCACAACATCCGATGGCGACGTGATAGGGAGACGTTCGTCCCCTCCGGCATCGCCAGTCGTCCGGCTGAAAAATGGCTGAACTGGCAGTCGCACCAGCTGGGGTTACACATCTGCCACCGGCTGAACCACATCGAGAAGCGGGTCGGTGATCGGCAACTCCCCGTAGACGGGTTCGCCCACATCCACAGACGTCCCACCGTCTTCCAGTTCCACGGTTGCTATTACCAATACCACGGCTGCCATGGGAATCACCCGCGCCTTCCTGCAGCGGTACGGCTTACCCCCGTCGCAGCGACAGCCCAAGACACAGGCTCAGCTGGTGGAGGCTGTTGTCCAAGGCGGGTTGTTTGGCTTCGTTAAATGCGACACCCACGTGCCGGACCATCTTAAAGCAAACTTTGCGGAATGTCCACCCATATTTAAAAACATCGATGTGAGCCGGGAGGACATTGGCCCCACCATGTCCTCGGAGTTCGCGGAGGTAAATGACATCATGCCTGGTTCCAGGCGTATGCTGATCGGAAGTATATTCGGTACTAAAATTCTGTTGGCTACACCCTTGCTCCAGTGGTATCTCGCTCACGGGCTGGTAGTGACCCGCGTCTACCAAGTAATGGCGTACACGACCGAGCGAGCCTTCCAAGTATTCGCGGACGCCGTCACCCAAGCCCTGCGAGAGGGGGACTCCGACCCTGCCAAGGCTCTTATCGGGGAAACTATGAAGTTGTTGGGAAATTCCGGCTATGGCAAAACGGTGACAGACCGGCATGTGGATGTGAAAATCTGTGACCTGACGAAGACGCGCAAGTTACTGGAGAGTGTACGGTGCCGTACCGTCGACCAAATCTATGACGACACCTTCGAAGTGGTGAGCAGCAAGAGGACCATTCGTTACACCTCCGTGTACATGGCTTGGTCTGATCCAGACTGGGTTAAACCTGAGTTGCAGGCGGTATACGAGGCGGAGCGGGACAAATGGTTACCTCGACCCGACCACTAAGAGCCCCAGCGTACGTGTATCAAAGTCGAGTGGACTGGTGATGCTATCGTCAGTTTGTGCTGGAACTGTTATACGCTCCACGTACATCCGGGCAAATTCGGGGTTAGACTTCTTGATAGGCGTCTTGTTCAAAAACTGACGCAGTTGCTGCTTCACGTCCTTCCCTGCCTCCCACGATAGTGATGCTGCCTTGCGAGCTTGCCGCATGAAATTGACCAGCACGACTCCCTCTTTCAGGTAACGAGTAGGGGCCTCGTCCACGATGCTCAAGGCCAGCTTTCGATCTTGCACCAAGAAGGGAAGGTAAGTCGTTGGGTCGATCAAGGCCGGGTGTTTAGTAGCAGCGTTCGCTTTGCGCTGCAACTTTAAGAGGTGGGGTTGGAGAGCCACGTCGTAAGCATTCCAAAGCAAGCTAGTCAGCGCGTTCTCAAGCTCTGGGTTCAGCTGCTCCAGACTGAATGACACGGGCTGTTCCGCATTCACGTTGTCTTCACCGTCCCCGCGGTCGCCGTCGGTATTACAGCCAGAGCCGGGGCCGGCAGACTTTTTCTTCCTCGGCTACCAACAGCAACATGTTGATGTCGGGGATGGCTTCTACCAGCTTTTGCTTTGGGTTAGGTATTTGAGAGTGACACCTTCTTTCGTGGGATAGAGCGGATCATCCGGTAGATATGCTCTCCATTTTCTCACGTGGACGAACATGGCGCCGTCAGGGATGGTCAGAGTGGAAAGACACCAACCGTCGGATAACGGCTGACGCACCGTCAAGGCCGCCTCGGAGAGATCCGCAGCCAGTCCCTTCAACAGCCCAATCCTTCGCGTCGAGAACGACACGCTTGGGCGGGAAGTCCGGGTCTATGGTTTTGCTCTCTTCCCGCTCAGGGTCAGTGCGCACTCAATGACACCACTCCTTGCTCATTGGACGGCACAACGCTACATACTAGGTCATGGCCCGCCGCTATTCGCTTCTGCACATACATGAAAAGGTATGACTGCCGATACCAACAGATAATTGCGTGACGTGACAAGCTATTCTTTAAGAAAAATCCAGAAGCTAAAGACCACATGATTTCCCTGGCTGCAAACAGGGTGGGTGAAGAAATTCGTCCCGCCAAAAAAATATATTACATAGGAAAATGCCTGTTATCAAATCGATGTCAGCGACCGATGTGATGTTGTTTTTTTCACAAGCCTACCCAAAAATATAATACTGTATAATACTAATATCTCTTCACACACCTTCTTTTTTACCCCGTCAGCGCGAACGTCAACGAAATTCAGCCGCCAAAACCGCACGTTCACCTCCTTGGTCAGTTTTGGCGCGAATGGAGCTCACCCATTGGTCAGTTTTCTCTCGACATGGAGCTACTTAACCCAACTTCGCAAGCTGACGTTCAGTTTTGGAGCAAATGAATGAATGAATGAATGAATGATTATGGCTTAACACCACATCGGCAATATTTCAGCCATACCGTGGCGAGAACAAGGTGAAAGCAAGAGACGGTTAAGGTTTTCGATATGATAATATGAACACCAAAAGTAAAACAAAAAGTACAGACGTGATTAAAATCGAATAAAAGAAAAATAAGATTTAAAACTCGAAAACCAGGGTTATAGTACATTTATAAATATATATAACTGTTTATATATAGATATTTATGACAATTAAAATTTATATTTTATGATATAGGCCAATGGCCTTCAAATAATTTATGACAACATCGCCAGCGATGCTGTCAAATAAATCATATATAGAGTTGACCATATTGAGCATCACATCCAACACACTCGGGAGCACTGCTCCCATCCAAGATGAAATTGTGTGTCAGATGAGAATGTCCAATACGGCATCTGGTTAAAACGACTTGGTCTCTACGAGACATATTAAGTGTATATGAATTATAGCCAATGACCGGATGAATAGCATGCAGTTTATTATGGGCCTGCAAGTTCCATTCACCCTGCCAAAGGCCACGAATATATTTAAGAATATTGGACTTCCAGTCAGTATAAGGGATTTTTATCTTAGATATGGGTTTATTTAGGGCAGCTTTCGCCTCCCTGTCTGCGACTGTGTTTCCATGGATACCAATATGACTTGGTATCCAGCAGAATATAATATCTTTACCTCTTCTAATTAATTTCCTATGTATAGCTAAAATTTAAAGGATCAAGGGATTTTTAAATTTATTATTCTGTATTGCCAATAAGCAAGACAACGAGTCAGTGCATATCATTGCCCTCTGGGAATGCCCAGAAGAAACATATGATAAGGCCAGGAGTATACCTCTGGCCTCGGCAGAGAATATTGAAGAAGAGGATGGATTTTTAACCTTGCTGAATTATAAGAGGATTTATATTGGATTTATTATATTTACGTAGATCAAATATTAGTTTAGGTTGTGGGAGAAGCCATGGAGGAGACTCCGGAAAAGACACCGGAGCTATATCCTCCAGCTTGATGTTAGCTCCCACAATATGGTCCCGTATACGAAGACCGAACGAAGGGATCTTGTTAGGACATTTAGTATATTTGTCTACATACAATGGATTGAAAACACAGTCGTAGGCAGGGTTTGTTGGATGTGCTTTAAGCTTTGTGGCATATTAAAGACTAAGTTTAATACGTCGGTTATATAAAGAAGGTTCATTAGCCTCCACGTATAAACTTTCTACTGGTGAGGTTCTAAAAGCACCAAGGCTGAGCCTCAAACCTTGGTGATGAACTGGATCCAACATTTTAATATACGACTTCCTAGCGGAACCGTAAATGATGGATCCATAGTCCAATTTAGACCTCACCAGAGAACGATATAAATTAAGTAAAACTGATTGGTCAGCACCCCAATCGGTACTAGACACGACCTTAATTATATCGAGAGCCTTTGTACATTTAGCTTTAAGCATTTTTATGTGAGGTATAAAAGATAGCTTACTATCAAATATTCTACCTAAAAATTTAGTTTCTCCAACAATTTTAACCTGTTAACCACAAAAATTAAGCTCGGGATCAAGATGAAATTTCCGTTTGTTACAAAAATGCATACCGACGGTTTTAGACGTTGAAAATCTAAAACCGTTTTCAGTTGCCCATTTCTCGATCTTATTGAGACAAAGCTGCAACTGACGTTCGATATTATTCATATTCCTAGCTCGGTAGCATATAAGGAAATCATCGACGTATAAAGAACCCTCTGTGCCAGATGTTAATGTTTTTGCTAGGCTATTTATTTTTATGCTGAACAGAGTTGGTGATAGAATGCTGCCCTGGGGTACACCCATTTCCTGCTCATAAGAGTCAGAAAGAGTGGACCCAACCCGTACCTTAAACTGACGATCGGATAAAAATTGTGATATAAATATAGGTAAGCGACCTTTAAGACCCATATCCGTGAGGTCTTTTAAAATACCATATTTCCATGTGGTGTCGTAGGCCTTTTCAAGGTCAAAAAATATGGACACCACATGTTCATTATTAACAAAACCATTACATATAAAAGTTTCAAATCGAACAAGGTGATCTAAAGTAGATCGACCTTGACGAAAACCACATTGAATGTTAGATAAAAGCTTGTTGGTTTCAAGAAACCAAACAAGTCTATCATTAATCATCCGTTCCATAGTCTTACAGACACAACTGGTAAGAGCTATGGGACGGTAATTATTTGGATCAGTATGATCCTTACCCGGTTTGGGAACCGGAATAATACACGCCTCCCTCCATGATGGTGGAAAATTACCAGTTATCCAAATATCATTAATCAAGTCCAAGAGATTCTCCAGTGGCTCAGGTGGTAAATGGTTGCTTGTGGTAAACTTATAATATACATTATCAGGACCACAAGCAGTATCGTGGGCCTTTTTTAATGCAGTTCTAAGTTCCTCGATATTAAACGGATGATTATAATCTTCTAAATTCTTAGAAGAAAAGGGCAATTTAATTTTCTCCTTCTGGTTTTTAATATGTTGGAATTCTTTAGAGTAATTCTCAGAAGAAGATTTGTTGGAAATTGTTTCAGCTAATTTATTGGCTATATCAGATGGCGATGTTAATAGGGTATCGCCATCTTTTAAATGCTGAACTTTTGCTTTATTATTTTTGCCCTTAAGTTTCTGAACCATGTTCCAGACCTTACGCATGGGTGTTTTTGACGTAATGCCCGAAACAAAGTTCCGCCAACAAGATCGTCTCTTGGACTTGAGTAATCGACGAGCCTTAGCTCGAAAAATACGAACCTGGTTTAAGTTATTATCAGTAGGACAAATATTAAAATTTCGCTCGGCCTTTTTGCGGTCCTTAATAGCTTTGCGACAGTCCTGATCATACCAGGGTTTACTTTTGGATTTGGGATTTGTCGAGGTTTTAGGGATAGTTCTATCGGCAGCTCGTAAAACAAGCTCGTTAAATTTTAATATTGGATCATCTGCTGCATTGAGAGTCTCTGGGGTGATATCGGCCTCACAGAACATCTCAAATGCGATCCAATCTGCTTTATCGAAGTTCCGCCTAGCTACACGTTCTAAAGAATTAGAAGTGATATGCTCTAGGATAATAGGAAAATGGTCACTACCACAAAGATCGTCATGCACCTTCCAAGAAAAATCAAGGAGAAGTGATGGATCCGTGATAGTGAGATCGATAGCAGAATAAGTGCCGTCATTAGAGCCATCATTGAAATAACACAGTTCATCATTCGATAAGAAGTCTTCGACTATCTTGCCCTTATTATTTATGTTGTTACTGCCCCATAGGGGGTTATGGGAATCAAAATCTCCCAGTATTATAAACGGTTTAGGTAACTGTTCTTTTAAATTGTGTAACTGAAAAGCTGACAAAGAGGTGTTCGGAGGTATATACACCGAACATAATGTGACTGTTTCATATAATGAAACACGAACGGCCACAGCTTGAAGCTCTGTATCCAGAGCTACAGGGCTGTGGATAATATTGTTATTTATGAAGATCGAGAAGCCGCCTGCAGCTCGCTCTTCTTCAGTACAATATGTGCTATAAAGGGAATAATTTTTAAGAGTTATTTTATCTTTGTCAGATGTCTTCAGGTGAGTTTCCTGAAGACACAGGGCAACTGGATTGAAAGATTGAACTAGCTGTGTTATTTCAATAAAATTTGCGTTAAGACCTCGACAATTCCACTGTATAATTTTATCTAAGGAAGACATTATGGAGGTAGGCGTATAGGAGATTTATGCTTGGACCGAGGTCGACCCTTCCTTGGAGATCGGCTGCAAGATCTCCCTGGTGCGGGTGATGTATCCATCACCTCCGCGTCTGATGTTGAAGGGTCGACATCCTCCAACGATCCAAACCTATTAAAAGTTTGGATAGGGTCCCTGGTGGCCTTGGAAGAACGTTCCACAGGACCACTAGGTTTATTATTATTGTTCATATTATTCGTTCCTTTGCTTGGCTTTTTGTCTGGGAATTTATTAGATTCAGCTGTTTTACGTTGTTCTATATTTTTGGGAGTTTCGGAACTTGTTGATATAGTTTGTGTAGAACAAGAGCTATATTTAGGCTGGGCTGCAGGTTTAACAGAAGTTTGAGCGGATATGGTTTGGGGCTGATCGTTTCCAATTGGCCAAGTGAGTGATGTCTGAGTAGCAACAGATGTTGTAGCTCGCTTGACCACATTTGAAAACAAAGCCTGTGATATATTGCACACTAATTTGCGTGCTTCCTGGTACGGGATGTTATTTTTAAATTTTAAAGTAACTATCTGTTTTTCTTTTAGGAATAATGGACAGTCTTTAGAGGAGGCCATATGATCTCCACTACAATTACAACATTTAAATCTGTCACTGCAGTCGAAACCCTCATGACCTTCCTTCCCGCATCGGAAACAAATCAATTTATTTATACATTGGCCCTTGCCGTGACCAAATTTTTGGCACGTAAAACACCTTGTCGGGTTGGGAATGTACAGGTCAACGCGAACCCTATACGGGCCAATGTAAATGGATGACGGAAGTGATGTGCTGTTGAATGTTAATACGTAAGTGCTGAGTTTAATGATGTTGCCAGAGTTTTTCGTAACGAAACGTTTAACATTGGTAACACCCTCAGACTTTAATTCAGCACAAATTTGTTCTTCAGACAGGTCAATCAGATCCCGATCCCTGTCCCGTATGATGCCCTTGCAGCTACTTAGGGATTTATGTGGCGATACAAAAACAGGCACGTCCAAAACGGAATTCAATGATGATAAATTGAATGCCTGCTGTTTTCGGAAACATTCAATAAGGATATCGCCAGATCTTAATTTTTTAACATTTTTAACTGTACCAGCTGAACCTTCTATTGTTTTTTTTAGAGCGAATGGATCAAGTTTAGACGCAGGACGTTGGTCGTTTTTCGTTGATAAAACAATGAAAGCCGGCCAACTGTCCGCTCCATTGCCTATTTCCAGAAATTCCTCATTTTTACGTTTTTTGCGATGTTTACTGGAGCATTTGAAATGGTTTTTGAGGAAGACATAATTGATATAGTAAGAATTCACCTTACGTGTCCCCCACCCGCCACGGAGTGCCAACAAGGGCGAATCTACCTCTGCGGATGTCCAGCAGAAATTAGAAACAGGGAATCCACGCAAGGTATACTCGAACAGATTGAGTTATACCAAAAGGTTAAATTCAATCTACTCGATTGACCCTTTAGCCACCGCCTTCTGCACTGACCCCAAAGGAAGTGCATCTGAAGAAGAGCACACTTGACATCTCAGTAAGACAAAGAATAACAAACGGGATCAAGTGTAGTGCTTGACGTGACCAGCCGATTGATCGGACCGGGTCCATCCGACCTCCCGTCTCTCTCCAAGTAAGGGCCAAAGTGGCGTGTTGGGCGTGAGGATCTCGCAAGACCAACCCGCCCTCAGCCACCAGGATCCCGTCCTCGGAGATTACGGGTCGCAACCCACGGCAAACAGGTCGCTCCCCGGTTGCCTCTCACACAACCGGGAAGATGTGAGCCTATTATATTCACCGGGCTCACACAGGAGAGCTCTAGGTTAGTCGACTTTTACGACAAGCTTACCTAGAGGGCTGAGGTCCTGTTCTTATCACCCCGGAAACCCCACTGGCAAGTAAAACACCGTGTAGGGTTAGGGATATATAAATCGACATTAACCCTATACGGGCCAATGTAGATATAGGATGGCAGAGACGTACTGTTGAAGGTCAAAAGGTATGTATTTAATTTGATGATGTTGCCAGCTTTTTTTGTTGTGAAACGCTTCACTCTGGCAACACCCTGTGGTTTCAATTCAGAACAAATTTCTTCTTCGGATAAATCAATGATATCACCATCCCTATCACGTATTATTCCCTGACAGCTGTTCAGGGAATTGTGAGGGGATGTATAAAACAGATATATCAGAGATTTTCTTCAGAGATAACAAATTTTTGGATTGTTGTTTCCGGAAACATTCGATGAGAATGTCCCCGGATCGTAGTTTTTTCACAGTTTTTAAAGTGCCTGCTGCGCCTTTTAAAGCCCTTTTTAAAAGAAAAGGATGAATTTTTGAGGCCGGCTTCTGTTCACTCCTAGTGGAGAGAACGATAAAGGCCGGCCAATTGTCCTGTCTATTATCAAGGGAATCAGATAAAACTTCCAACTTCCTCTTTTTATCAGCACCTGAAATGGGCTGGGAGGAAGTTCGGATAGATATATTTGAACCATTAGAAGAGTTGTTTATGGAACTCATTATATATGTATTAAAAATTCACCCCATATGTTCCCCACCCACCACGGAGTGCCAACAAGGGCGATGCCTGAACCTGGGAATACCCGGCAGGAAAGACATCAAGGATTCCATATGAGGTATACTCGAACAGATTGATTTATTCCAAAGGTTAAATTCAATCTACTCGATTGACCCATGAGCCACCGGCTCAAAACGTAGTCCCGCAAACGAAATTTCAGAAATAACATTTATTCTTTATTGAGTGGTGTTATGGAGAAATTCTGGGACAACGCAGAGGCAAGACATGACCAAGCCGATTGATCGGACAGGGCCCATCCGACCTCCCGTCTCTCTCCAAGTAAGGGCCAAAGTGGCGTGTTGGGCGTGAGGATCTCGCAAGACCAACCCACCCTCAGCCACCAGGATCCCGTCCTCGTAGATTACGGGTCGCAACCCACGGCAAACAGGTCGCTTCCCGGTTGCCTCTCACACAACCGAGAAGATGTGAGCCTATTATAATCACCGGGCTCACACAGGAGAGCTCTAGGTTAGTCGACTTTTACGACAAGCTTGCCTAGAGGGCTGAGGTCCTATTCTTATCACCCCGGAAACCCCACGGGGGCAGTTTTGGAGCGACAAATGGAGCTCACCCATTGGTAAGTCAACGCAAACATCAACGAAATTCAGGGGCCAAAACCGCGCGATCGCCCCATGGATCAGTTTTGGCGCGAATGGAGCTCACCCATTGGTCAGTTTTGGCGCGGAGCGAGCTCACCCATAGGTCAGTTTTGGCCCGACATGTAACTGAAGGAGCTACTTAACTTTACAAGCCAACGGTCAGTTTTGGCGCCACAAATAGAGGCCACCCATTGGTTAGTCAATGCGAATATCAATGAAATCCAGGCGCCTAAACCGCGCGATCACCCCATTGGCCATCGCTGGCGCGGACTTAACGACACCACGACCACCACCACATCAAAACGGCACGTTTGCAACATTATGTTACCTGTGAAATACAGAAGCACTCAACACCAAAAGTGACAAAATATTGGATTTTCGTGAAGGGGCAGGGAGGGGTGTTAATTACAATTATGCCTGTGTAGATGATATGGAAGAGGTACATTAAGTTTCAATGAAATCATTGGACGATTAATTGGACCATTCTGTACGTGAAAAATTCATTATTGTACTTAGTACCTGAATTGTGGTGAATTGACCGTGGAAATACGACCTCTTCTCAATTTACCTCTGTTGTCAATCACATTTAACAAAAAAATCACATAACATCACATTTAGCATCAAATCAAAAGGCTCATCTTGACAATGTTTAAATACAAATCTTTCGAGAAATAACATTGTCTTTTTAATCCCTTTGGATACATAATATAAGTTAAATATGGCAGCTAGAGCAAATAATGTGAAGGGTATGTAATAATGCACGAGTTATGTACCACCCACCCTGTAATGTAATAAAAATGTTGATGTCATGTAATATCACCGTGTAACGAAAAGCGGCCCTGATAGTACTGTTGATAGAGCGTCCGCTTCGGGAACGGTAGATCACAGTTAAGAAGTTGTAATTTCCTCGCTTGACGTTCAGCATGAAGGGAATAGTGAAACGACTGGTTGACCTATATCAGCTCTTCGCTGGCTCGACAACGACAGCAACATGCAAAACATCGGGCACGGCATTATTGGTTGACGGCTGGTATACGAATCTCTGTTTCGACGCAAGGGTTCAATTTTTTTTCACCCGTTAGGTCACAGGTTCGAATTCAGTATTTTTTGATTTTGTGCAGGAATGTCCGTCGGTGAGGCATTCAGTTAATCAACTTACCAATCAATAAATCTTCCCAATGATTAGCAAAACGAGATGTTTATATTTATGCTGTCCAGCGTTAATCCACGCCGGGGGCGCATCCAGCGAAAGAGTCATGGACGGTGCATGCAAATGAGTTGAAAGCGAATTACGGCGAGACAGGGCTGCACAATATAAAAACTGATACTAACTTGTAGGCGGTATGTCTAATAGTTAACTAGAAAATCTTCCTGTGCTCCCTTTCTAGTGTAGTTCCGTTTAGTTTCTTCGCTAACATATTAGGAAATTTTGCGTCCCAAAATATGTTTTACTATGTTTGTTACACTATTCAAGAAAATTGTACAGGTAATGGTGGATCGAATGTGGATTTTGTGATGCTTTGAAAAGTATCTCACAGCCTGTAAATCCATTCATTCCATTAAAAGTGGTGATAATAATGACTGAAATGTATCTTAGATATCCCGGCAATAATTTACATTTTTTATTTTAAATGTTCATGTAAATGCATAAATAGTAGCAATGAACCCTCTGGCACCATAGCTTCAGTAGAAATAGGTAAAATGCACTGATGCTGATGGCAATACATCAGACGTCACTGGACAAGAACTGTTCACTCATAACAAGTCATGCAAATGCCTTAATCTGTCCTATTCGAGTGCTTGAGAAGTTTTGTGTGTAACGCATTAATAGTTTTTGTGAATAAAATGGTAAATTTTTCCTATGGAGAGCTTCGGGAAAATTCTTTCGGTCATAGAAACATACAGAGCTGTGTGTACATAATCAGCCGTTACACTTTTGTCGAATCACCCTCGTAACTCTTTCTTACGAACCGATCAGACGGCCTGCAGAATTATTTGCGCCGTTTATTTTTCCGTCTCTTTGTCTACAAATGAATGTGAAAAAGGTAGGTATGGATATTTACAAACTTAAGCTTCAGGCTAGTAATAGTCAATTGACTATTCATTGGTGATAACCTGGTGTTTACCTGTCTTTGTGTCTGTCCGTCAACATTTTTTCCCATGTGTCAGCAACTCTGTGGAATAGTTGAGGACAGATGTTGAAGAAATTTGGGTGATAATCCCGCGATTGTCTGACTGCTTACCTGTCAGTGACTTTACGCGCAGTTTCGGACTCACTTTTTTGTTACTTAATGGTGTGAAAGTGCTGGCCTAAGGCACTGAACCTATCTTTTGGATTTTGCTTGTTGGTCTGGACTCATTTGCATGTTTGTTTTTCGGCTCCGCCTTTGGCCAGCAGCCCTAACGGGAAAGTTCTGCGCAGATTTCGACGAAATTTTGTTTTGGTCTAATCCATCAGATTCGGAGGGGAGGACATAATGCGGCAATTACTTGTCTGTAGTTGTTCGATTGTATATCGGTGGCTTTCCCCAAAAGCTTTTGGACCAACTTTGATGAAATTTTGTGAAAAGTTTGGCCTTGGCATAGATTAATCTTTTTCTGTTTGTCTGTAACGTTCTATCGTTAGATGCAAGCCTCACTGTGTTTGTAGAGCAAACATACGCTTGGTGGATTGTTTGTTTTCAGTTTCGCTAGTGCCACATTCTGTTAGATCACATGTTTTAAAGTCAATCAATGTTGTATACTTAGTCTATATACGGTAATGTTTTCGGTACATGGCTCGATTACGATGTATTGTTATTACCTGTGCCGAAAACATTGTATAAATTGTTTTATCGGCAAATAGGTAAGCTTGGTTGTTTCTGGAACACTCTGTAATTTCTGGCATAGAGGAAGAGATTTATAGATAGCCTGTGAGTCTCTCAGCATGAGCGGACAATTCGGCAAGGTCAGGGACACGGTGGCATGCGGATACCCACCGTGTTCGTACATGGAAAATGTGTATCCGTTTACGCATCATCTGGAAGAGTCTCCATTTCAGCCCTAAATTCAGTCTTCTAACCTTGACGGACAGTTGCACGTTCATTGAGTGTTTCCCGTGCGCACCAACGACCAGCTATCAATAAAACCGAAAGAAACATGAGCGTCACTTCATCCTTCGCGGGTAACAGAACTAAATACCGGATAATAACACCGGGTCGGACCTATATATCAGTTCTCTAAATATAACAGCTCATTCTCGGCTGGCGACACATCAGGCTAAGTCAGCGCTCAAGCCCGCTGTCGTCAGCCTAAATAGAAACTTCACAACATGATAGATCTCCTTAACTCACATACATATTTGGATTATCGACAACTTTAATACGAGCATGGTACACAATCTGAATACCGATTTCACTCGTTCGACTAGAACATACCTTGCGTCTTTCCAACATCACTGAAAACTCCATATCGCCTGTTTCTCTTTGCATGATGCCGTCCTAATTTCGGTTTTAAACGTGGTTTTGGGAACTGGCCTTGCGATTATAGACCTGGAACGTCCGTAATGGTTGACAACTGGTATAGGAAAGTCTCTTTCGAATGAATGAATGAATGAATGATTATGGCTTTACGCCACATCGGCAATATTTCAGCCATATCGTGGCGAGAACATGTTTAAAACCAGGAATCAGTATATGGTTTTCAAGACTGAAGTATGAACATACAAAACAAATGAAAAATGACAGACATGTTTAAAACTAGGTAAAACAATCAAAGCTCTTTAAAAACTTGAAAACCACAAAGCTTTTGAAATTTTAATTTGTATATATGAACTAGAAATATCTATGTGAAATAAAAATGAAATTATATCTTATGATATAATCCAATATGTTTTAAGTAATTAATGACAGTATCGCCAGCGACGCTGTCAAATAAATCAAATATAGAGCTGACTGTGTAGAATCTTTGCCTAATATGAGCAAAGTCCACACAGTCAACCAGAATATGTTTCATGCCGTACTGGGCATTACAACCAACACACTCAGGAGCACTGCTCCCATCTAGGATAAAATTGTGTGTTAGACGAGAATGCCCAATACGGCACCTTGTTAGAACTACTTGGTCCCTACGAGACCTATTAAGAATATAAGAATTATTGCCAATGACAGGATGAATAGCATGCAGTTTGTTGTGGATCTGCAAATCCCATTCACCCTGCCAAAGGCGACAAATATATTTAACAATATGAGATCTAAAATCAGTGTAACAAATTTTCATCTTCGATATGGGTTTATTAAGGGCAGCTTTCGCCTCCCTGTCCACGACTGTGTTTCCATGGATACCAATGTGACTTGGTATCCAACAGAATACAATATCTTTACCTCTTTTAATTAGATTTTTATGTACGGCTAATATCTCAAGGATGGAAGGATTTTTAAATTCATTATTCTGAATTGCCAAAAGGCAACAGAGCGAGTCCGTGCAGATCACAGCCCCCTGGGCATGCCCAGCAGAAACATATGACAAAGCCAGAAGTATAGCTCTGGCCTCTGCAGAAAAGATTGAAGATGAGGATGGAAGACGAAGAGAAGTGACCCGCTGTTCCAAGACAGCCGCAGCCTTCTCCCCATCCTTCGACCCGTCAGTATATATAAATTTATAATCTGGATAATTAGCCTTTATCTCAGAAAAACTTTGCTGAATTATTAGAGGATTAGTATTACTTTTGTTATGTTTACGTAGATCAAATATCAATTTAGGTTGTGGGAGAAGCCAGGGAGGACACTCCGGAAAAGAAACCGGAGCTATATTCTCAAGCTCGATGCCAGCTCCCACAACGTGGTCCCGAACACGAAGACTGAACGAAGGAATCTTATTAGGACATTTGTTATATTTGTCTACATATAACGGATTGAAAACACAGTCATAGGCAGGGTTTGTTGGGTGTGCTTTAAGCTTTGTAGTATATTGAAGGCATAGTTTTATACGCCTGAGGTGTAAAGAAGGCTCATTAGCTTCGACGTATAAACTTTCTACTGGTGAGGTTCTAAATGCACCAAGGCTGAGCCTCAAACCTTGGTGATGGACAGGATCCAACATTTTAAGATAGGATTTCCTTGCAGAACCATAAATGATGGACCCAAAGTCCAATTTAGACCTCACCAGAGAACGATATAAATTAGGTAAAACTGATCGGTCAGCACCCCAATCGGTGCTAGACACGACCTTCATTATATCGAGAGCCTTTGTGCATTTAGCTTTAAGCATTTTTATATGAGGTATAAAGGATAATTTTTTTATCAAATATAACCCCTAAAAATTTATTTTCCCCAACAATCTTCACTGGTTCTCCACAAAATTTAAGCTCAGGGTCTAGATGAAGATTCCGTTTATTACAGAAATGCATACCGACGGTTTTAGATGTGGAAAATCTAAAACCGTTGGCAACTGCCCATTTCTCAATCTTGTTGAGACAAAGCTGCAGTTGCCGCTCGATGTTATTCATATTTTTAGCCCGGTAGCATATCAGGAAATCATCTACGTATAAAGAACCCTCAGTGCCAGATGTCAACGTTTTAGCTAAACTATTAATTTTTATGCTGAACAGTGTTGGCGAAAGAAAACTGCCCTGGGGAACACCCATCTCCTGCTCATGCGAATCAGAAAGAGTGGACCCCACCCGTACCTTAAACCGACGATCAGATAGAAATTCGGATATAAATGATGGTAAGTGGCCTTTAAGACCCATATCAGAAAGGTCCTTTAAAATACCATATTTCCATGTGGTGTCGTAGGCCTTTTCAAGGTCAAAAAATATCGACACCACATGTTCATTATTAATAAAACCGTCATGAATAAAAGTTTCGAAACGGACAAGGTGATCTAAAGTAGATCGACCTTGACGAAAACCACATTGTATATTAGATAGTAACTTGTTGGTTTCAAGAAACCAAACAAGCCTATCATTTATCATCCGTTCTATAGTCTTACAGACGCAGCTGGTAAGAGCTATGGGACGGTAATTATTTGGATCAGTATGATCCTTACCCGGTTTAGGGACCGGGATAATACACGCCTCCCTCCAAGTCGGCGGAAAATTACCAGTTTGCTGAATGTCATTAAGTAAATTCAAGAGAGTCTCAAGTGGCTCAGATGGTAAATGATTCAGAAGCTTATAATATATATTATCAGGGCCACACGCAGTATCGTGTGCCTTTTTAAGAGAAGTTTTAAGTTCCTCAATTGAAAAACGTCGATTATAATCTTCTAAATGTTTAGAAGAAAAAGGCAATTTAATTTTCTCCTTATGTTTTTTAATACGTCGAAACTCAGAAGTGTTATTCTCAGAAGAAGATTTCTGAGATATTGTTTCAGCTAGTTTATTCGCTATTTCAGATGGGTATCGCCATCTTTTAAATGCTGAATTTTGGCTTTGTTGTTTTTGCCCTTAAGCTTCTGAACCATGTTCCAGACCTTACGCATGGGTGTTTTTGACGTAATGCCTGAAACAAAGTTCCGCCAACAAGAACGTCTCTTAGATTTAATTAATCGGCGAGCCTTAGCTCCGAATATACGGACCTGGTTTAAATTACTATTATCAGGACAATGATTAAATCTGCGCTCGGCCTTTTTGCGATCCTTTATGGCTTTGCGACAGTCATCGTCGTACCAGGGTTTACTTTTGGATTTTGGATTTGTCGAGGTCTTAGGTATGGTTCTATCAGCTGCTGTTAATATAAGTTCATTAAATTTTAAAAGAGGATCTTCTGCAGCATTGAGATTCTCTGGAGTGATGTCAGCCTCACAGAACATCTCAAAAGCCATCCAGTCTGCCTTATCGAACTTCCACCTAGCTATACGTTCTAAGGAATTAGACGTGAGATGCTCTAGGATAATGGTCACTACCACAAAGATCATCATACACCTTCCAAGAAAAATCCAGGAGAAGTGATGGATCCGTGATAGTGAGATCAGTGGCAGAATATGAACCATTACCAGGATGTAAATAGGTATTAGAACCATCATTGAAATAACACAGTCCATCAGAAGATAAAAAGTTTTCGAGTTGTCTGCCCTTATCATTTATCTTATCACTGCCCCATAGGGGGTTATGGGCATTAAAATCACCCATTATTATAAAAGGTTTAGGTAACTGTTCTGTTAAATTATGCAGTTGGGAAGCTGTCATGGAGGAACGAGGAGGAATATAAACAGAACATAATGTAATGGTTTCAGACAAAGAAACACGTACGGCAACAGCCTGGAGCTCCGTATCAAGAGCAACAGGGCTATGAATAATATTATTATTGATAAAGATAGAGGAGCCACCACAAGCTCTCTCTTCATCATTAGAATAGGTACTGTATAAAGAATAATTTTTCAGAGATATTTTATCTTTGTCAGATATCTTCAGGTGAGTCTCCTGAAGACAAAGGGCAATTGGATTTAGAGATTGGACTAGCTGTGTTACTTCAATAAAATTTACCTTAAGACCTCGACAATTCCACTGTATAATTTTGTCATTTATAGACATTATGGAGGGAGACGTATAGGGGATTTACTTTTTTGTTTGGACCGAGAACGACTTTCCTTGGGAGATGTGCTGTTCGATCTCCCCAGTGCGGGTGATGTATCCATCACGCACGCATCCAACGCCGAAGGACCAGCGTCCTCCAGCAACCCAAACCTATTAAAAGTTTGGATCAGATCCCTAGTGGCCTTAGACGGACGGTCTGAAGGGCCACTAGGTTTACGGCTATGCTGATTAGATCCTTTTTGAGTTGATTTAGATATATTTTTGTCAGCAGGATTAGAGGTATTATTATTCTGTTTTATAGTATTAGATTGAACTGTCTGCGTAGAGCAAGACGAAGACGTAGTTTTATCAACAGGTTTAGCTATTGCTGGCACAGTTATTGTTTTAGGTTTATCGTCACCAATGGGCCAAGTTAAAGTTGTTTGTGTGCTAACAGATGTTGACACTTTCTTGAGCACATTGGCGAAGGAAGTTTTCAGAGCATTATCCGGAAGAGCGATCAGTCGTCGTGCTTCTTGGTACGATATATTGTTTTTTATTTTACACTGCACAATCTGTTTCTCTTTTATAAAGAGAGAACAGTCCTTAGAGGAGGCCATATGGGCCTCGCCACAATTGAAACATTTAATTTTATTATTACAGTCAAAGCCCTCATGGCCTTCTTCTGCACATCTAAAGCAGACGAGTTTGTTCCGGCACTGACCCCTGCCATGGCCAAACCTCTGGCAGGAGAAACACCGGGTCGGGTTGGGTATGAATAAATCGACCCGTACACTGTAAGGCCCAACAAAGATAGATGTTGGCAGTGAAGGTCTATCAAATGTTAATAGATAGGTATTTGTATTAATGAGATTTCCATCTCGTTTAATGGCGAACCGTTTAACACTGGTTACGCCCTGGGTTTTAAGTTCATCTGTTATTTCTTGTTCTGTCATTTGGTTTAGGTCCTGATCCCTATCCCGAATAATGCCCTGAGAGCAGTTTAAGGTGTTATGTGGAGTGACCGAAACATTATGTTCTCCAATATTATGAATTTTCATTAAATTAAGATATTGTTGTTTTCTAAATACTTCTAACAAAATGTTACCAGACTTCATCTTTTTTACCTGTTTTAAATTTCCTGCATAACTTTCTAGAGTTTTTTTTAATAAGAATGGGTTTATTTTATTTGCAGCTTTATTTTCATTTTTACTTGTTATTACTAGAAAGGCTGGAAAATGATTATTTGTTCCCTCTAAATCTAGCGATAACTCATTTTTCCTTTTTTTACACACTACTGGGGAAGGTTGTGATAAAGACATACTGTGTTTGTGTTAATTTCACCCTACGTGTCCCCCACCCACCACGGAGTGCCAACAAGGGCGGTGTCAGAGCCTGCGGATATCCAGCAGGATACACACCGAGGATTCCACGAAAGGTATACTCAGATAGCCGCCTAGATGAGTGAACCAAATTTCCACCACGAACTCCTCCCTTATTCACCCGTGGAAAAAAGGTCACACATCAGATACCCACTATCCAATTGACCCATGAGCCACCGCCCCAAACTATAGTCCCGCAAACCAGATTTTAGTCAATGTGGCAATTCGCTCTTTGGAGATGTTGATAACAAGTTTCTGACTACGAAGAGGCAAGACATGACCAAGCCGATTGATCGGACCGGGCCCATCCGACCTCCCGTCTCACTCGAAAGTAAGGGTCAAAGTGACGTGTTGGGCGCGAGGATCTCGGAAGACCAACACTCCCTCAGCCACAAGGATCCCTTCCTCGGAGATAACGGGTCGCAACCCACGGCAAACATGTCGCTCCCCGGTTGCCTCTTACACAACCGAGAAGATGTGAGCCTATTATAATCACCGGGCTCACACAGGAGAGCTCTAGGTTAGTCGACTTTTACGACAAGCTTGCCTAGAGGGCTGAGGTCCTATTCTTATCACCCCGGAAACCCCACGGGGGAGTCTCTTTCGACGCATTTCGATGGAAGCAGTGCTCCGAAGTGTATTGGATGTGATGATCATCAAGCTAAATATAGCATCAAGCTATTTAGAAGCTGACGGCAGTCGTTCACATAACACTTGCTATATGTATACAATTTTTAAGATTATGTAATGTAAGTTATTGTGGTTTCGACTGTTTATTTTTAACTGGTTTTAAACTTATTCGTTTATTTTTGTTTTATTTTTTGGATGTTCTCATTATCATACCGAAAACTATTCCCTACCTGTTATTATAGGCATGTTTTGTAATATCAAAAGCCTTTGAGAATTTAACTTTGAATTTTGTTTCACCGCTTGATGGGCTAACCCGTGATTTAGATAGTTCCGTCACACTTATTCTAAATGTTGATCTAAATCTTGTGATGAGTTCACTAGCACAATTATGATATATGTACAGAAATACAGCATACAGTAGGCCGTTTCCTCCGACTTCATGCTCTTTACTGTCGCATGCACATTTGTAAAAACAGCAAACCACCGGCCCGCCTTCTAAGATCAACAAGGTAGGGATATTGTGTGAGAACTACAGCCGCTGTCCAAATACCTCAACCTTAAAGAAACAAGCCCTAAATAAACTTATCAAAACTAGGCCAGCAGCCAATAGCCATGGTGTGTACAACAGCTGTCAACGGAAATAACTGCCTGCGAAAAAAAAGTGGGTGTTACAGAACAATCATTTCCCGACAGCTCCCTTGCACAGCCGGCTGCCAGCTCAGATAGTAAACTCGGTTAGTCTGACCCAGCTGGTGTTCTATTCGTCTTTAGTTGGTTAGCGCTAGCGCAGCGTAATGACACAGGAGTCTCTCACCAATGCGGTCGCTGTGAGTTCAAGGCCTCACGAACGTCTGTCAGCAACCTGCGGATGGTCCTGGGTTTCCCCCGGGCTATGCCCGGTTTCCACCCACCATAATGCTGGCCGCCGTCGTAAAAGTGAAATATTCTTGAGTACGACGTAAAACACCAATCAAATAAATCAATAAATATTCGTCTTTACATTATAAATGGACTATAGCATAGAGAGTAAAACCAGAGCAGCGACTACAGTGATTCCAGGAAATGATCAAGTGTAACCGGTGAAACAAGGCTTTGTGTCAATTTACTTCAATTAGGTTTCATTTGAACTGTTTCCTGTACATGCATACATAGGAGCAAACCATATGACCCCTAGCACCATGGTTTAAGCAGTCTTACATTGTATTTATTTATTTATTTATTTTCTTATTTATTATCACACAAAATAGACCCACGAACAGGCTCCAAACACTACATACAGTACAATAACAATAATAATTTAAATATAAAGGATAATAACAATTTAAATAAAAAGAATAATAAAAAAGTAATAAAAAATAATGGAAAAAATAGAATAAAAAATCTATAATGTATCAAATATAAATTAAAACTAGAATGGATCTGCGATCAGCAGATCCTAGGCCGGGATCCCGGATCTGATCGATGACGTTTTCCACACACAATATTACACGGCCCTTAGAACAGCAAGTTTATACTTCCAGGTATCAATCCACGTCTTGCCATGCACAGACTAGCTGGTCCCCTCCTCCCTCTTGACAACGTGGCTAGGCAACCATACTTTTGTACCAACAAAGCTGTTTCCATGCAGCTTACAGCTTTATAAATTATACTCAAGTGTCTTTCTCACACATGTATACAGACATATTAAACTCTAAGTAATTTATGTTACTGACTCCTTTCAACTGCTTGTGCTTTATAGCATAAATATTTATAAAATGATTTTGGCTAAGATTTAGCTTATAAATACATAAAATATCGACGGGAAAGACAGGGGTAGGGGAAAAGTCCGGAGGGGAAAGTGTCAGTTTCTTAGCGGATCAGACTGTCGATAAATCGAGATCGACCGTTCTCTTTGATTATCCGATTTTGATAATCATTTATGGCTTAGTATCCACAATTGAACACACACGCCAAGTTTCATCAAATTCGGGAAAATGGTTCACGTAGGCGGGCAAAGTTAAATTGTTGTCTTGTCTATTATAAAACACAGTAAGCACAAATAATTCTTTGCAAAAAGTTAATAGAAGGATTTACTTTAATAGCATTATCTGAAAGTACAACTTATATAGAAGGTTACTGTGTTCCGGTGGAAACCTCACGAAGCTTTTTTAAAAGTTTACATTCTTATAAGAATATAAATTGTGTGTATGACCCGTTGCCAACTTTGACGGTAATATCAAGAGCAAAATTGAAATAACAAAGTAACCCCTGCTAATATAAGGCTCAGTGCGTGTGTGACTATAGTCACATTGTCCTGTGATAGATGGTCAGATAAGCACGATCCCTTGTGTGTTACATACACTTGTGCCTACAAGATAAGTGTTTCGAACTGGAATAACAAAATAACCCCTGCTAATATAACGCTGATTGCGTCTGTAATTGTAATCACATTGTCCTGTGATAGATGGTCAGATAAGCACGACCCCCTATGTGTTACACACACTTCTCCCTGCAAGAAAAAGGGTTTCACACAGCAGGTAAACTGACATGAACTCACATGATGAAGTGATACTGTGTCTACAAGGGATAAAGAGACAAAGAAAGTGTCCTGCATGCTGTGGATTCGAGACGTGTCTAGTGAAAACAAAGAATGCTTATACGAAGCCCAATGTTTGCGATTTTATGCATATAGCTCAGGAGGCATTGTTAAATATGGATTTTGAAAATGAAATCTGTGTAATGTGTATTTAAAGACCGTACCCTAAATTTTCTCATTACTAAATTATCAGACAAATATTTGTTTTACGTGCAAAGGATTATAAGAAAGATAAATTGGAGAGGAATAAAGTAAGCTAAACAGACACATATGATTAACAGGCATTTAGCAGGAATAATTTCCACTTTCTGTTTCATACAGAGGGTTGGAATTTTTTAAATACCGTAGCAATACAAACAAATCCGGTAGTTTCTACCAGAAAGTAATTATATACTGGCTTTTAATGTATACAGAATTAAGATTTGTATTTCTCTGAGAAAATGCTGTTCTCGCAACTTCATGCAAGTTGGATTGCCCTTCATGTTAGTTATTTCAAACTATAAGAAGGGAATTGTCTTGTCAAATAATTTTATTTAGTGAAAATAGGACAATTACTGAAATGTTCAAATTAGGAAAAATTAAAAATTTGTTGAGAGGACATCTTTGTCCGGTGCGCTATTTCGCTGTGATTTGATTAATTAATAAGACATTTCATCGTATTTTAAGCACCCTTGCATATAAATCTCTATTCACACCAGTTAGTGAATGGTTTGCACGTTGATTCTGTAAAATAATCTAAATGTTTGATGTGGGGAATTTAGCTACATACACTTGATACCTGGTTGATAAGTGAGGCGATTTCAGTTGAATTAAGCCGATAAAATCTGTTAGGTAACGGGTCCTTTGTTTGGTTGTGAATCCACTTTCATGCATGTTACTTAAATACTTCCCAATCTAATCCTTGGAAAGTAGTTAAGGCGTGCAATGTATGGTTTTTATATTTAAGCAGCTAAAACAGTGTGCTAGAGATAGTGTTAGTGTAAAATGGGCATACATTAAATGGTTTCATATGCAATAGAAAAAAACATCCCTAAAGGTTTAAGATGATTGATAAAGAATGCTTGAGTCAGTAATGTCTGTTATCAGAGAATAATTAAATAATTAAAATCCCAAAAATATGTTAACAATAATTACTGGTTACCCTGACAGTGTTGAGTGACACCTGCACTAAAAAAGTTGACTGTTACTTAGTCTGAAGCGTATTACAAATTCGGGTTTTCTTTCATTTCATCCGAGAGGCTGGAGAAATAAGTTTATCTTTAGAAATTCATTAACAATGAATACATTATTAACGTATAGAAGAATGTAATCAATAATGTTAATTTAATAAGAAAAAATTGAATTAAAATTGGTTGTTTGACGAGTTGACCGAAATACGTTTGTCGATTCTGATTTAATGAGTTGGTCGTTTTACGAATGACCCTAATTCATGAACTGACATCTCTCCTGTAGGACAAGTGGAGAAGTGCAATATTATTTGATTCATTCATTTCTTAAGGTAACTCCATTGGCACCGGTATATTATGCATGTATGAGGTGCGGAAAATTCACTGCCAAGGAACTAAATGAAACAGTCAACGCTCCGAAAGAGTTTGGAAAATGCTCACATAACACCGATTGAAAACGGACCCTTGTTTATGTCTATCAGGGTTTTATTCTAGCTGTGCATGTGGTTGGATATACGGTAACGTCTCATATGCCCCTTAACCCTGCGGCTTAAACGGAATAAGACAAATCAGGTATAGCTGTTTGTTGTGTACAATTTACTGTAAGTCGGTGCTCTCGTCAAACTCAATAAGTCAAAAATAGGGCAATGGAAACATGAACAAGGGTCTTGGACGGATTCCATAAAGCGATTTATGACTTGTCAAACTTTAAATCTCCCTTATGTGGCCAGCTGTTGTTAGACATATCTGACTGACCTTCACATTTATGAAGTGTTCAGAATTGCATCAAGTTTTGTGAAATATGAAGGGTTTCATCAAATTTCAAATATTAATTTAATTCTAAAATCTCTTTGTAGAATAGGCCACTGGCCACGGGGAATTTTAGCCCACCCGAGGAATCCCAGCATTTTCAAACACTAGAGTACAAATGGGCATACAGTGAAAAGAATAACTAAAACAGGTACGATAGTAATTCTTTTCTCACTCAATTGTTTGAAATTAGCACATTTCCCTAATCTTATGCGTTGTTTCTGCGATCGTTTAAAACAAGACCGGAACTAGAACCAGGCGTAGCTATGTTTTTAGCGAACAAGAAAGTATGAGAGTAGCTTCGCACTGTTTGAATGTGATTTTGACATGGGGCATACCTAGCTCTCACTTACACAAATGGAGTTTGTTAAGCATGTGACGGTATATATAAAATAATGAAAGCGGTGACATTTAAGACTGTTTTATTTTTAAGTTCGATTTAATTAAATACCATTTATGCATGGTTACTATTTTTTTACCAAATTAAACGTTTACGATAGATTTAACCGAAAGAGCTTATGGGCATCAATTTTTTTACTTTTACTGCCTGAACATCTCACGTCTCTGCATGTGGTAACTCAAAGTGGCAGCTTTAGATACTTTGATAATTTTTGGAAAAGTGTCTTTGACTGGAGACGTATTTTCAGAGCACAGTTGCACTCTTGTTTACAAATATTCTCCGCAAACTCTGTAAGGACTCATTACCTTGCTAACAGTCTTGATCGGCAAATGATCAGTATAAATGGCGAAATTGTTCTGTAAGTAATAAAATTCTCAAATTTCAATTATTTTCAAAAATTACCGTAGGCTTAATATTGCACGATCTAATTTAGATTTTGAAGGATTTACGCGAGTAGGCTATTGGATGAGTTGACAGGTGGGGCCACAGTTTGGTCTTGATATTCTTTCTTTGTTAAAACAGATTTATTTCTTTGAATTGAAAAGAATTTTGAACATAAATTCGTTAATGTTCCTTTTTTGTCATTTTGTTTTTTCTTGATACAGATTACTTTAAAAGCGAAAGTCCTCGCTGAACCGACAGAGAAGCATGGAACAGGAGGAGATTTTGTCTCAGTGAATGTTGTAGATTCAATTTCCAAGACAGTGAAGGTGGCATTCATGCCTTTGACCAAGAAGGCGAAAATGACCAAGGGTAAGTTTTATCTGTTGAGGAATGTTTCTGTTAGCCAGTTTGTCAGAGTTTCCGAGACGTCCAGGGTAAGATATACAGAAGTTTCATTTTACAACGTCAATGAAAGACTTTGCCCACTGCATTAGCTGTAGCACAAGGGGATAAAAATAGCTGACTTGTTTCAAACTATCATGTATGTGTTATGTATGTTTTCATCTACACTTCGCACTTGAAAACAATGATTGATATATGACGATATTACTGAGTGTAAATCCGTAATTTTGTCAATATACGATAGATCAAAGAAAATGGAAATATTTTTGATATCAATAAACACGATGTTTTTTTTAATTTTTGCTCGTAGATTATGCAGTGTGGAAGATTTTCGTTCCCGGAGGAAGTTGAAAAGGAGTTTTACAACCCGCCGGTTGTAAGTGTACGGGAGGCCTTGGTATCACCCCGCAAGAGGCGCCTGTCTATCACAGGGGAATTGTCTGATGTAAGAATTCAAGTGGAAAGGCTCATACCACTTCCATGTCATGTGTATATATATTTTTAATAATCACCTTTCTCAATTCACATTTTTTCTTCAAAACACATATACTGATTATAACATAAACTACACTACACCCTTAAAAGATATTTGCAGAAGGAAGGACACAGCCAAAACAAGAGTACTATACAATATTCTGTTAATGGCCTTAAAACCAAAACACACTTTCTGTTAAACAGGTATCAAGTGTAATAACTACCCCAACATCCAGACGCAAGATATTAAAGCTGTCAAAGGTGGCGAAGAAATGGAGGTGAAGCTGTGGGGGCCACAGGCGGACCTGGCGTTGCCACCAGTTGGCCACACTGTCACAGTCTCATGTGCGAACATTGCCGAGTACAGGGGGAAGACAGATGCCAATTCTACTGAAATGACAGAAGTCTGGGTTAGTTGCTAAATTTAGTTGGAATCCCAGTTATGAACAGTACACACCAATGTTAATGTTTTCCCCTCTATCTGTTGTAGTTGTTCGCACCATTGAGCACCCGCTGGTTGTAACAATTGATTACTTATATTAACAAGATTTTGTACTTTGATTGGCAGAAAAAACAACACGAGATCTAATAATTACTGGATATTGTCTGTTTACAGGAAGACAGTGAACCAACTGATTTTGAGGGAGAAGTAGGAGGAGTCTGTTTTCAGATGTGAGTATTTATATGATTATTGTTGGACTATTCGGGGTCGATGTGGATTGTCACTCAGGCAAAGAAATTGACACTATCTATTGAAATTTTCAAAGGAGTTCGAAAGATGCTTTTAAAATTTATCAAAACTACGCGTAAACTTTTATTCTGGTATAAGAACTTATGTAAGTTGTCAACTTTATTAAATTATAAGTTTGCTTTGTTTTTCTAGGGACGATTCTACAATCATTCTTAAGGATGAAGAAGATGTGTGTTTTTTAACTCATGATCAAGTTTTGACATTATTCCCATTGGAGATGTTCGAGGACAGCGTCAGGATGAAGGGGAGAAGACAAGGATTTAGAATACTTTCAGTGTAAGTCATTTATCAACATTATATGCTGGACCAACAAAGAAGGCTAGCCCTTAGCCAATTTGTGCTACCCAGGTAAAATAAACATTCTGTTCTATTCTATGTGATCGAGCCGTAAGAAGATGGACAGTCAGGTGTCATTCGAAGAAAAGTAACCAATAATAATTAAACAGGATGTATATCTGACAAATTTTTCCCAAGTTATTCTATATATCTTTGTTCCAATTTACCTCTATTTCTTCCGCTACCATTACTCTAGTTTAAATTATACACGCAAGCTGTCAAGTTATGGCTGGTGTAACACTTCAACAGTTTTTTTGTTCAAAATGCCGAACAGAAAACGACGATGTACACAGGCCTACAATGTATCAATACTTTCAAGATCATTCAAGACAAACACTTTGGCCATGTCTAACTGCAGCAAGAAAGCACTGTTATATTGATTTAGTATAACTTTTCCGCCATACAGGCCATTCGTTTATCTTACACTAATTGGAAATTTTTATTATTTGCAGTGAAAGGATCGATGAAGAAACTTCTTAAGCCGGGGCATACAAGCTGGCACCTTTGCTAAAAACTATATATACGTATATATTTAAAAGATTAGTGGCTTTAGTGACAAAAAACATTTCCATTTATGTATCTGCTTTATTTGCTTTATTTCCACATGGGTTTTATTTTTTATGTCAGTTTGGATCATTCCATGTTCTACAAACACGATATATTGTCTTAAAAAAAATTTTGTAAAGCTGATCGCTTCTTCTTCGTTTTCTGACTCAAGTGATTTAGTTTAGGAATGATCAACACGTAATCCTCCGTTTTACAAGTTAATTCATATAGAAGGTATCTCTAGACGTCTGATAGGCATGATGACGATTTGAACCCTATGCCTATTGATTAGTATCTTGCGAAACCTGTTGAATTCTATTGGTATTTATTTCAGTGACATGGTATTTAATTGTCTGTCACGATGTAGGCCACCCTGCTTTATGTTTAAACGGAGCTAATGAAATACATACTTTTTATTACGTCATTATTTGCTTGACACACAGTAAACCTAATGGAATGAATGAATGAATGATTATGGCTTAACGCCACATCGGCAATATTTCAGCCATATCGTGGCGAGAACAAGGTGAAAGCAAGAGACGGTTAAGGTTTTCGATCTGACAATATGAACACCAAAAGCAAAACAAAAAGTACAGACGTGATTAAAATCGAATAAAAGAAAAATAAGATTTAAAACTCGAAAACCAGGGTTATAGTACATGTATAAATATATATAACTGTTTATCTATAGATATCTGACAATTAAAATTTATATTTTATGATATAGACCAATGGCCTTCAAAAAATTTATGACAACATCGCCAGCGATGTTGTCAAATAAATCATATATAGAGTTGACTGTGTAGAATCTCTGCCGAACATGGGCAAAGTCTACACAGTCAACCAGAATATGTTTGATGCCATATTGAGCATCACATCCAACACACTCGGGAGCACTGCTCCCATCCAAGATAAAATTGTGTGTCAGATGAGAATGTCCAATACGGCATCTGGTTAAAACGACTTGGTCTCTACGAGACATATTAAGTGTATATGAATTATAGCCAATGACCGGATGAATGGCATGCAGTTTATTATGGACCTGCAAGTACCATTCACCCTGCCAAAGGCCACGAATATATTTAAGAATATTGGACTTCATGTCAGTATAAGGGATTTTTATCTTAGATATGGGTTTATTTAGGGCAGCTTTCGCCTCCCTGTCTGCGACTGTGTTTCCATGGATACCAATATGACTTGGTATCCAGCAAAATATAATATCTTTACCTCTTCTAATTAATTTCCTATGTATAGCTAAAATTTGAAGGATCAAGGGATTTTTAAATTTATTATTCTGTATTGCCAATAGGCAAGACAACGAGTCAGTACATATCATTGCCCTCTGGGCACACCCAGAAGAAACATATGATAAGGCCAGGAGTATAGCTCTGGCCTCGGCAGAGAATATTGAAGAAGAGGATGGAAGACGAAAGGAAGAGACTCGCTGCTCCATGACAGCCGCAGTCGCAACCCTGTCCCCATCCTTCGACCCGTCAGTATATATAAATTTATAATCCATATAATTAGCTTTAATTTCAGCAAAACCTTGCTGAATTATAAGAGGATTTGTATTCGATTTATTATATTTACGTAGATCAAATATTAGTTTAGTTTGTGGGAGAAGCCATGGAGGAGACTCCGGAAAAGACACCGGAGCTATATCCTCCAGCTTGATGTTAGCTCCCACAATATGGTCCCGTATGCGCAGACCGAACGAAGGGATCTTGTTAGGACATTTAATATATTTGTCTACATATAATGGATTGAAAACACAGTCGTAGGCAGGGTTTGTTGGATGTGCTTTAAGCTTTGTAGTATATTGAAGACTAAGTTTAATACGTCGGTTGTATAAGGAAGGCTCATTTGCCTCCACGTATAAACTTTCTACTGGTGAGGTTCTAAAAGCACCAAGGCTGAGCCTCAAACCTTGGTGATGAACAGGATCCAACATTTTAATGTACGACTTCCTAGCGGAACCGTAAATGATGGATCCATAGTCCAATTTAGACCTCACCAGAGAACGATATAAATTAAGTAAAACTGATCGGTCAGCACCCCAATCGGTGCTAGACACGACCTTAATTATATCGAGAGCCTTTGTACATTTAGCTTTAAGCATTTTGATATGAGGTATAAAAGATAGCTTACTATCAAATATTATACCTAAAAATTTAGTTTCTCCAACAATTTTAACCTGTTTACCACAAAAATTAAGCTCAGGGTCAAGATGAAGTTTCCGTTTATTACAAAAATGCATACCGACGGTTTTAGACGTTGAAAATCTAAAACCGTTTTCAGTTGCCCATTTCTCGATTTTGTTGAGACAAAGCTGCAACTGACTTTCGATATTGTTCATATTCTTAGCTCGGTAGCATATGAGGAAATCATCCACGTATAAAGAACCCTCTGTGCCAGATGTTAATGTTTTTGCTAGGCTATTTATTTTTATGCTAAACAGAGTTGGTGATAGAATGCTGCCCTGGGGTACACCCATTTCTTGCTCATAAGAGTCAGAAAGAGTGGACCCCACCCGTACCTTAAACTGACGATCAGATAAAAATTTGGATATAAATATAGGTAAGCGACCTTTAAGACCCATGTTCGCGAGGTCTTTTAAAATGCCATATTTCCATGTGGTGTCGTAGGCCTTTTCAAGGTCAAAAAATATAGACACCACATGTTCATTACTGATGAAGCCATCGCGAATAAAGGTTTCGAATCGAACAAGGTGATCCATAGTGGATCTACCTTGTCGAAAACCGCATTGAATATTAGATAAAAGCTTGTTGGTTTCAAGAAACCAAACAAGTCTATCATTAATCATCCGTTCCATAGTCTTACAGACACAGCTGGTAAGAGCTATGGGACGGTAATTATTTGGATCAGTATGATCCTTACCCGGTTTGGGAACCGGAATAATACACGCCTCCCTCCATGATGGTGGAAAATTACCAGTTATCCAAATATCATTAATCAAGTCCAAGAGAGTCTCCAGTGGCTCAGGTGGTAAATGGTTCAGAAACTTATAATATACATTATCAGGACCACAGGCAGTATCGTGGGCCTTTTTTAATGCAGTTCTAAGTTCCTCGATATTAAAAGGATGATTATAATCTTCTAAATTCTTAGAAGAAAAGGGCAATTTAGTTTTCTCCTTCTGGTTTTTAATATGTTGGAATTCTTTAGAGTAATTCTCAGAAGAAGATTTGTTTGAAATTGTTTCAGCAAGTTTATTTGCTATATCGGGTGGAGAAGTTAATATATTATCTCCATCCTTTAAATGCTGAACTTTTGCTTTATTATTTTTGCCCTTAAGTTTCTGAACCATGTTCCAGACCTTACGCATGGGTGTTTTTGACGTAATGCCTGAAACAAAGTTCCGCCAACAAGATCGTCTCTTGGACTTGAGTAATCGACGAGCCTTAGCTCGAAAAATACGAACCTGGTTTAAGTTATTATCAGTAGGACAATGATTAAATCTACGTTCAGCCTTTTTACGGTCCTTTATGGCTTTACGACAGTCATTGTCGTACCAGGGTTTACTTTTGGATTTTGGATTTGTCGAGGTCTTAGGTATAGTTCTATCGGCAGCTCGTAATACAAGCTCGTTAAATTTTAATATAGGATCATTTGTTGCATTGAGAGTCTCTGGAGAGATATCAGCCTCGCAGAACATCTCAAATGCGATCCAATCTGCTTTATCGAATTTCCACCTAGCTACACGTTCTAAAGAATTAGAAGTGATATGCTCTAGGAAAATAGGAAAATGATCACTACCACAAAGATCGTCATGCACTTTCCAAGAAAAATCTGGGAGAAGTGATGGATCCGTGATAGTGAGATCGATAGCAGAATAAGTGCCATTACCCGGATGTAAATAGGTATTAGAACCATCATTGAAATAACACAGTTCTTCCTTACATAAGAAGTCTTCGACTATCTTGCCCTTATTATTTATGTTATTACTGCCCCATAGAGGGTTATGGGAATTAAAATCTCCCATTATAATAAACGGTTTAGGCAATTGTTCTGTCAGATTATGTAGCTGAGAAGCTGACAAAGAAGTGTTCGGAGGTATATACACCGAACATAATGTGACTGTTTTAGACAGTGAAATACGAACGGCCACAGCCTGAAGCTCTGTATGCAGAGCAACAGGGCTGTGGATAATACTGTTATTTATGAATATCGAGGAGCCGCCTGCAGCTCGCTCTTCTTCCTTTGAATAAATACTATATAAAGAATAATTTTTAAGATTTACTTTATCTTTGTCAGATGTCTTCAGGTGAGTTTCCTGAAGACATAGGGCAACTGGATTTAAAGATTGAACTAGCTGTGTTATTTCAATAAAATTTACCTTAAGGCCTCGACAATTCCATTGTATAATTTTGTCATATATCGCCATTATGGAGGAAGACGTATTGGGGATTTATGTCTTGACCGAGGACGACCCTTTTTGGGAGATCTACTAGGAGATCTCCCAGGTGCAAATGATGTATTCATCAGGTCTGCACATGAAGTTGAAAGATCGACATCCTCCAACGATCCAAACTTATTAAAAGTTTGAATTGGGTCCCTAGTGGCCTTAGAGGGGCGCTCCAGGGGGCCACCAGGTTTATCCCTTTTATGATTTTTGTCAGATTTATTTTTCTCACCCGTTGCTTTCTGTGAAGAAGAATCAACGGGTTTATCAGATTTAGATTTATTATCACATGATGTGTTAGATACAGAAAGTGCAGAATAATCAGGTAAAGTATTATGTTTTTTGGATAGGTTTATATCAGTTTGTGATGAACTGGCTGTCTTATTTAAGGAATTCATGACCAGTTTCTGTGGCTGTTCTTTGCCAATGGGCCAAGTAAAAGTCGTTTGGACCCCCACAGAAACAGTGGTTTTCCTTATAACATTGGCATATGTAGATGTAGTAAGGCCATGTGTGACAGAGACCAGACGCTTCGCTTCCTGGTATGAGATATTGTTTTTACACTTTAGGGTTATGATTTCTTTTTCTTTTTTGAAGAGAGGGCAGTCCTTGGAAGAGGCCATGTGGGCTCCGCGACAATTGAAACATTTTATTGTATTTGTGCAGTCAAATCCCTCATGTCCTGCTTCCGCACATCTAAAGCAGACCAGTGTGTTGCGGCATTGACTCCTGCCGTGACCAAAGCGCTGGCAAGAGAAACACCGGGTGGGGTTGGGTATAAATAACTCCACCCTTACACTATATGGCCCGATAAATATAGATGACGGAAGTGCCGGTTTATTGAAAGTTAACATATATGTGTTTGTTTTAATGAGATTCCCATCTCTTTTAATTACAAAACGTTTCACTTTTATCACTCCTTGGTTTTTTAGTTCTTCAGTTATTTTTTCTTCAGTTAGTTCGAAAAGGTCTTGGTCTCTGTCACGAATTATGCCATGACAGCAGTTTAATGTATTATGTGGAGAAACAGAAACAGGCTGCTCTCCTATATTTTGAATTTTCAGCAAATTGATATATTGTTGTTTTCTGGAAACCTCCAACAAAATGTTTCCAGATTTCATTTTTTTAACCTGTTTTAATGTCCCTGCGTAACTTTCTAATGTTTTTTTTAATACGAATGGGTTGATTTTCATTTTGCCTTCATTTTTATTGGATATAACTAAAAATGTAGGAAAGTAATCTTTTTCTGTTTCTATTTCTAGTGGAATTTCATTTCTCCTTTTTTTACCAACGACTGTTGAAGGTTGAGGTGAGGCCATGATATATATTTTATTAATTTCACCGTACGTGCTCCCCACCCGCCACGGAGTGCCAACAAGGGCGAATCTACCTCTGCGGATGACCAGCAGAGAATAAAAACAGGGAATCCACGCAAGGTATACTCGAACAGATTGAGTTATACCAAAAGGTTAAATTCAATCTACTCGATTGACCCATTAGCCACCGCCTTCTACACTGACCCCGAACAAGAACACCTGGGGAAAACCCAACTTTACATCACAGTACGTGAAAGAATAACTGGATCAAGTGTAGGGCTTGACGTGACCAGCCGATTGATCGGACCGGGCCCATCCGACCTCCCGTCTCTCTCCAAGTAAGGGCCAAAGTGGCGTGTTAGGCGTGAGGATCTCGCAAGACCAACCCGCCCTCAGCCACCAGGATCCCGTCCTCGGAGATTACGGGTCGCAACCCACGGCAAACAGGTCGCTTCCCGGTTGCCTCTCACACAACCGAGAAGATGTGAGCCTATTATATTCACCGGGCTCACACAGGAGAGCTCTAGGTTAGTCGACTTTTACGACAAGCTTGCCTAGAGGGCTGAGGTCCTATTCTTATCACCCCGGAAACCCCACGGGGGTAAACCTAATGGATAATAAAGCACGGTTCTGTTGTCATCTTGGCACCGTGACCCAGTAAGCCTATTTCGAGTTTGTGGAGATCTCGATGGAGTCACGTTACAGGGGTAACAGATCGCGGGAAACATACCATTCATTCTAATGTACTAACACGGTACCTGTAATCACAAATGTAGCTTTACTTGTAGAGGTCTGGTTTACCTCAGTAGGCCTGCTGATTGACCGAAAATAGTTGCAGTATGAAGGCTACACTTTTCACTAGTTAGAGTACTAAACAAGTTGGCTCTTAAAACTTACTAGAACTGCATAGGTTTACATTCTCCTAACACCAGACATTGTATAGGTATGGTGCTCTCAGGAGAATTGAGGGCATTTCCTGGTACGTCCACTCCAGTGGGTGTATATGTAACGTGATGAGCAGGGTACAAAGTTCACAGGTGTGTTTATCTCGATTTTGAAATTAATATTGGGAGAAATTTGTTGTTCTAATTCTGCGCATAGAGTTGTGTAATGTTATTACGGATATCTGCCATATACTGAATAGTAACTGATTGATGAAGCATGTGATTGTATAAATATAAATCTTTGGGTACACAGGTTGGAGATTTATATCCGTAATGGTTAATTACGTTATTTGCAATTATGTAGTCACTGCTAAATCAGCTTTTAGGTGTTAATTCACGACGTTTATTATTTGCTAAATTTCGCGCTGCACATTAAACGAGTGTGTAGGCCCATATAGGTTGAAGGCAGGAGGGCTGTGTATGAATGCATGGAGTCATATTCCGCTACATTGAATGAAGAGTGAGTGCTTGGCGGTATGCGTGGTTATACCGCTCCCAAAGCGCACGCTCTACCAACTGTGCTATCCGGACATTGAATGAAGAGGGGGGTGGCTGCCCAATTCACGTCGCTCTTATTCATGCAAAGTTTTTTGTATGTCTTTCCTTGATAGAAGTATGCTAAAATGTTAAATAAATATGTAATTAACTGCATAATAAATCATGCCTGCATCGCTAATTACATTGCCTATTTTGATAGGGGGGCCTCCGTGGCTCAGTCGGTTAGCGCGTTAGTGCAGCGTAATGATCCAGAAGCCTCTCACCAATGCGGTCGCTGTGAGTTCAAGTCCAGCTCATGCTGGTTTCGTCTCCGGTCGTAAGTGGGAAGGTCTGGCAGTAACCTGCGGATGGTCGTGGGTTTCTCCCGGGCTCTGCCCGGATTCCTCCCACCATAATGCTGGCCGCCGTCGTATAATTGAAATATTCTTGAGTACGGCGTAAAATACCAATCAAATAAATAAAAATTTTGATAGCTTAGAAACAATACATATTAATTTTCCTAAAAGAACAAACACGCACGACTTCGTTTAAGTCTATTTAATCGTTTGTTCACTGGCACATTTATGTCATTAGGCTAATATCAAAGCAGTTGTAGGCTTACATTACACATAAAAAATATTCAGCCACGATGTCAGTCATGCTTCGCGAAAAAGGCGGTCAGATCCATTTGTTCACTGTAAGAGGTTAAAGCACTTCTGGTAATATTTCTCTGATACTGCCTTTGAAACTTGGTCAATCATTTGAAATTATCACTTAACCCCACACAGTGTTGTGGAGCCCATATAATGCATTCCCCACTGGTGTTTTTGTGTGTCGGTATCTCGTTTGCAAGTGGAAGGCCAAAATAAAGTTTGCTATATCATTGGATTAACAAAGCATAGTGTAAATAACTCTTACATGTTCACACCTATTTGGAATTTTGCTGTTGGGGTAGAATTTATGTGTATTACCGATGCACTTACGGTACGGTAAGGTACTGCTAATACTTACTGGTATGCCGTGCGTGTGGTGCAACAACAACAGGCGTACATTAGACCACATGCATTCGTCTCAAAAAGCCGTTACAGTCATTTACTAATACCCTCTACCGGTTTTTCTCAATATTCAGAGAAAGACCAAAGAATCAATGAATGATTATGGTTTAACGCCACATCGGCAATATTTCAGCCATATCGTGGCGAGAACGAGGTGAAAAACGCGAGACGGTTAAGGTTTTCGATATGATAATATGAACATCAAAAGTAAAACAAAAAGTACAGACATGTTTAAAATCGCATAAAAGAAAAAAAAAAGAGTTAAAATTCGAAAACCAGGATTATATTCTATATGTATATAACTGTTTATCTTTAAATATTTATGACAATTAAAATTTATATTTTATAATATAGGCCAATGACCTTCAAATGATTTATGACAACATCGCCAGGGATGCTGTCAAATAAATCATATATAGATTTGACTGTGTAGAATCTTTGCCGAACATGGGCAAAATCTACACAGTCAACCAGAATATGTTTGAATGAATGAATGAATGAATGAATGAATGATTATGGTTTAACGCCACATCGGCAATATTTCAGCCATATCGTGGCGAGAACAAGGTGAAAACAGGAGACGGTTAAGGTTTTCGAAATGATGGTGAGAACATCAAAAGTAAAACAAGAAGTACAGACATGTTTAAAATGAGATAAGAAAAAAGAAAACAGATAAAATTCGAAAACCATTATATTTAAAAATAGTATATCTGGAAGGCTGTATGTATATAACTTTTATCAATAGATATTTATGACAATTAAAATTTATATTTTATGATATAGGCCAATGGCCTTCAAATAATTTATGACATCATCGCCAGCGATGCTGTCAAATAAATCATATATAGAGGTGACCGTGTAGAACCTTTGCCGAACATGAGCAAAGTCTACACAGTCAACCAAAATATGTTTGATTCCGTATTCAGCATCACATCCAACACACTCGGGAGCACTGCTCCCATCCAAGAATGAATGAATGAATGAATGATTATGGCTTTACGCCACATCGGCAATATTTCAGCCATATCGTGGCGAAAACATGTTTAAAACCAGGAATCAGTATATGGTTTTCAAGACTGAAATATGAACATACAAAACAAATGAAAAATGACAGACATGTTTAAAACTAGGTAAAACAATCAAAGCTCTTTAAAACTTGAAAACCACAAAGCTTTTGAAATTTTGATATGTATATATGAACTAGAAATATCTATGTGAAATAAAAATGAAATTATATCTTATGATATAATCCAATATGTTTTAAGTAATTAATGACAGTATCGCCAGCGACACTGTCAAATAAATCAAATATAGAGCTGACTGTGTAGAATCTTTGTCTAATATGAGCAAAGTCCACACAGTCAACGAGAATATGTTTCATGCCGTACTGGGCATTACAACCAACACACTCAGGAGCACTGCTCCCATCTAGGATAAAATTGTGTGTTAGACGAGAATGCCCAATACGGCACCTTGTTAGAACTACTTGGTCCCTACGAGACCTATTAAGAATATAAGAATTATTGCCAATGACAGGATGAATAGCATGCAGTTTGTTGTGGATCTGCAAATCCCATTCACCCTGCCAAAGGCGACGAATATATTTAAGAATATGAGATCTAAAATCAGTGTAACAAATTTTCATCTTCGATATGGGTTCATTAAGGGCAGCTTTCGCCTCCCTGTCCACGACTGTGTTTCCATGGATACCAATGTGACTTGGTATCCAACAGAATACAATATCTTTACCTCTTTTAATTAGATTTTTATGTACGGCTAATATCTCAAGGATGGAAGGATTTTTAAATTTATTATTCTGAATTGCCAAAAGGCAAGAGAGCGAGTCCGTGCAGATCACAGCCCTCTGGGCATGCCCAGCAGAAACATATGACAAAGCCAGAAGTATAGCTCTGGCCTCTGCAGAAAAGATTGAAGATGAAGATGGAAGACGAAGAGAAGTGACCCGCTGTTCTAAGACAGCCGCAGCCGCAACCTTCTCCCCATCCTTCGACCCGTCAGTATATATAAATTTATAATCTGGATAATTAGCCTTTATCTCAGAAAAACTTTGCTGAATTATTAGAGGATTCGTATTTCTTTTGTTATGTTTACGTAGATCAAATATCAATTTAGGTTGTGGGAGAAGTCAAGGAGGGGACTCCGGAAAAGAAACCGGAGCTATATTCTCAAGCTCGATGCCAGCTCCCACAACGTGGTCCCGAACACGAAGACCGAACGAAGGGATCTTATTAGGACATTTGTTATATTTGTCTACATATAACGGATTGAAAACACAGTCGTAGGCAGGGTTTGTTGGGTGTGCTTTAAGCTTTGTAGTATATTGAAGGCATAGTTTTATACGTCTGAGATGTAAAGAAGGCTCATTAGCTTCGACGTATAAACTTTCTACTGGTGAAGTTCTAAATGCACCAAGGCTGAGCCTCAAACCTTGGTGATGGACGGGATCCAACATTTTAAGATAGGATTTCCTTGCAGAACCATAAATGATGGACCCATAGTCCAATTTAGACCTCACCAGAGAACGATATAAATTAAGTAAAACTGATCGGTCAGCACCCCAATCGGTGCTAGACACGACCTTAATTATATCGAGCGCCTTTGTACATTTAGCTTTAAGCATTTTTATATGAGGTATAAAGCATAATTTTTTATCAAATATAACCCCTAAAAATTTATTTTCCCCAACAATCTTCACTGGTTCTCCACAAAATTTAAGCTCAGGGTCTAGATGAAGATTCCGTTTATTACAGAAATGCATACCGACGGTTTTAGACGTAGAAAATCTAAAACCGTTGGCAACTGCCCATTTCTCAATCTTGTTGAGACAAAGCTGCAGTTGCCGCTCGATGTTATTCATATTTTTAGCACGGTAGCATATCAGGAAATCATCTACGTATAAAGAACCCTCAGTGCCAGATGTCAACGTTTTAGCTAAACTATTAATTTTTATGCAGAACAGTGTTGGCGAAAGAATACTGCCCTGGGGAACACCCATCTCCTGCTCATGCGAATCAGAAAGAGTGGGCCCCACCCGTACCTTAAACTGACGATCAGATAGAAATTCGGATATAAATGATGGTAAGCGGCCTTTAAGACCCATATCAGAAAGGTCCTTTAAAATACCATATTTCCATGTGGTGTCGTAGGCCTTTTCAAGGTCAAAAAATATCGACACCACATGTTCATTATTAATAAAACCGTCACGAATAAAAGTTTCGAAACGGACAAGGTGATCTAAAGTAGATCGACCTTGTCGAAAACCACATTGAATGTTAGATAGTAGCTTGTTGGTTTCAAGAAACCAAACAAGCCTATCATTTACCATCCGTTCCATAGTCTTACAGACGCAGCTGGTAAGAGCTATGGGACGGTAATTATTTGGATCAGTATGATCCTTACCCGGTTTAGGGACCGGGATAATACACGCCTCCCTCCAAGTCGGCGGAAAATTACCAGTTTGCCAAATGTCATTAAGTAAATCCAAGAGAGTCTCAAGTGGCTCAGATGGTAAATGATTCAGAAGCTTATAATATATATTATCAGGGCCACACGCAGTATCGTGTGCCTTTTTAAGAGAAGTTTTAAGTTCCTGAATTGAAAAACGTCGATTATAATCTTCTAAATGTTTAGATGAAAAAGGCAATTTAATTTTCTCCTTATGTTTTTTAATACGTCGAAACTCAGAAGTGTAATTCTCAGAAGAAGATTTCTGAGATATTGTTTCAGCTAGTTTATTCGCTATTTCAGATGGCGATGTTAATAGGGTATCGCCATCTTTTAAATGCTGAATTTTGGCTTTGTTGTTTTTGCCCTTAAGCTTCTGAACCATGTTCCAGACCTTACGCATGGGTGTTTTTGACGTAATGCCTGAAACAAAGTTCCGCCAACAAGAACGTCTCTTAGATTTAATTAATCGGCGAGCCTTAGCTCCGAATATACGGACCTGGTTTAAATTACTATTATCAGGACAATGATTAAATCTGCGCTCGGCCTTTTTGCGATCCTTTATGGCTTTGCGACAGTAATCGTCGTACCAGGGTTTACTTTTGGATTTTGGATTTGTCGAGGTCTTAGGTATGGTTCTATCAGCTGCTGTTAATATAAGTTCATTAAATTTTAAAAGAGGATCTTCTGCAGCATTGAGATTCTCTGGAGTGATGTCAGCCTCACAGAACATCTCAAATGCGATCCAATCTGCTTTATCGAATTTCCACCTAGCTACACGTTCTAAAGAATTAGAAGTGATATGTTCTAGGATTATAGGAAAATGGTCACTACCACAAAGATCGTCATGCACCCTCCAAGAAAAATCAAGAAGAAGTGATAGATCTGTGATAGTGAGATCGATAGCAGAATAAGTGCCATTACCCGGATGTAAATAGGTATTAGAACCATCATTGAAATAACAGTTCTTCGTTAGATAAGAAGTCTTCGACTATCTTGCCCTTATTATTTATGTTATTACTGCCCCATAGAGGGTTATGGGAATTAAAATCTCCCATAATAATAAACGGTTTAGGTAATTGTTCTGTAGGATTATGTAACTGAGAAGCTGACAGAGAAGTGTTTGGAGGTATATAAACGGAACATAATGTGATTGTTTTAGACAACGAAACACGGACGGCCACAGCCTGAAGCTCTGTATCCAGAGAAACAGGGCTGTGGATAATATTGTTATTTATGAATATTGAGGAGCCGCCTGCAGCTCGCTCTTCTTCATTTGAATAAGTAGTATATAAAGAATAATTTTGAAGATTTATTTTATCTTTGTCAGATGTCTTCAGGTGAGTCTCCTGAAGACAAAGGGCAATAGGATTTAGTAATTGAACTAGCTGTGTTATTTCAATAAAATTTACTTTAAGACCTCGACAATTCCACTGTATAATTTTATCGTATATCGCCATTATGGAGGGAGACGTATCGGAGATTTCTCTTTGTGTTTGGACCGCGGGCGACCCTTTCGTGGAGATCGGCTGTTAGATCTCCCTTGTGCGGGTGATATATCCATCACCTCCGCATCTGATGTTGAAGGACCAACGTCCTCCAACGATCCAAACTTATTAAAAGTTTGTATAGGATCCCTAGTGGCCTTAGAGGGACGCTCTGTTGGGCCACTAGGTTTATCAGTTGTTTGGTTATTATTATTTTGAGATTTGTTTTTGGATTTGTTTTTGTCATTATTTTTAGAGGAATTGGGCTCAGCTGGTTTACCAGGATGCTCTGTATTGTTTACTGTTTTTATTTGGTGTGTTGAAGTAGTCTGAGTTGAGGAAGAATTTAACGAGGGTTGAGACGAAATTTGCAAAGAAACATAACTAGGTTTGTCGTTTCCAATGGGCCAAGTCCAAGAGGTTTAAGTAGCAACAGTTGCTACTCGCTTGACCACATTGGCAAACGACGTCTGTGGAGAAGTATTACTAAGTGAGGCTAATTTCCGGGCTTCCTGATAGGAGATATTGTTTTTAATTTTCAGGTTGATAATTTGTTTTTCCTTCACGAAAAGCGGACAATCCCTTGATGAAGCCATGTGATCACCACTGCAGTTGCAACACTTAACTGTGTTGCTGCAGCCGAAACCATCATGCCCTTCACTGCCGCATCTGAAGCAAATGAGTTTGTTCTTACATTGTCCCTTGCCATGACCAAATCGTTGGCAATTAAAACAACGTATAGGATTAGGGATATATAAATCCACATTAACCCTATAGGGGCCAACGTAAATATGCGACGGAAGGGAGGTAGTGTTAAATGTTAGCAGATAAGTATTAAGTTTAAGGATGTTACCAGATTTCTTCGTAATGAAGCGTTTTACTCTGATAACACCCTGTGAATTTAGTTCTTGGCAGATTTCTTCATCAGTTAGGTCAGTTATATCGCCATCCCTGTCACGAATGATTCCCTGACAGCTGTTCAGGGAATGGTGAGGGGAGGTGAAAACAGATATATCAGATATTTTATTTAAGTTAAGTAAATTTTTTGATTGTTGTTGCCGGAAACATTCAATGAGAATGTCTCCGGATCTCAGTTTTTTAACATTTTTAAGAGTTCCAGCTGCACCCTGGAGAGCCCTTTGCAACAGAAACGGATGAATTTTTGAAGCCGGCTTTTGTTCACTCTTAGTTGAGAGAACAATGAAAGCCGGCCAACTGTTCTGTTCATTATCAAGCAAGTCTGATAACTTCCTCTTTTTATCAGCACTTAAAGACAAAGTCGGCTGAGAGGAAGACCGGTTACATACATTTGAAGCATTTAAAGAAAGTTTTGAAGAAGACATGGCATATATTTGTAAATTTCACCCCATATGTTCCCCACCCACCACGGAGTGCCAACAAGGGCGATGCCTGGACCTGGGAATACCCAGCAGGAAAGACACCAAGGATTCCATATGAGGTATACTCGAACAGATTGATTTATACCAAAGGTTAAATTCAATCTACTCGATTGACCCATGAGCCACCGCATCAAAACGTAGTCCCGCAAACGATATTTCAGAAATAACATTTGTTCGCTAAATGATGTGCTGTTATTGAAGCAATTGGGACAACGCAGAGGCAAGACATGACCAAGCCGATTGATCGGACCGGGCCCATCCGACCTCCCGTCTCTCTCCAAGTAAGGGCCAAAGTGGCGTGTTGGGCGTGAGGATCTCGCAAGACCAACCCGCCCTCAGCCACCAGGATCCCGTCCTCGTAGATTACGGGTCGCAACCCACGGCAAACAGGTCGCTCCCCGGTTGCCTCTCACACAACCGGGAAGATGTGAGACTATTATATTCACCGGGCTCACACAGGAGAGCTCTAGGTTAGTCGACTTTTACGACAAGCTTGCCTAGAGGGCTGAGGTCCTATTCTTATCACCCCGGAAACCCCACGGGGGAAAAGATTGAAGATGAGGATGGAAGACGAAGAGAAGTGGCCCGCTGTTCCAAGACAGCCGCAGCCGCAACCTTCTCCCCATCCTTCGACCCGTCAGTATATATAAATTTATAATCTGGATAATTAGCCTTTATCTCAGAAAAACTTTGCTGAATTATTAGAGGATTCGTATTTCTTTTGTTATGTTTACGTAGATCAAATATCAATTTAGGTTGTGGGAGAAGCCAGGGAGGAGACTCCGGAAAAGAAACCGGAGCTATATTCTCAAGCTCGATGCCAGCTCCCACAACGTGGTCCCGAACACGAAGACCGAACGAAGGAATCTGATTAGGACATTTGTTATATTTGTCTACATATAACGGATTGAAAACAGTCATAGGCAGGGTTTGTTGGGTGTGCTTTAAGCTTTGTAGTATATTGAAGGCATAGTTTTATACGCCTGAGATGTAAAGAAGGCTCATTAGCTTCGACGTATAAACTTTCTACTGGTGAAGTTCTAAATGCACCAAGGCTGAGCCTCAAACCTTGGTGATGGACAGGATCCAACATTTTAAGATAGGATTTCCTTGCAGAACATAAATGATGGACCCAAAGTCCAATTTAGACCTCATTAGAGAACGATATAAATTAAGTAAAACTGATCGGTCAGCACCCCAATCGGTGCTAGACACGACCTTAATTATATCGAGAGCCTTTGTACATTTAGCTTTAAGCATTTTTATATGAGGTATAAAGATAACTTTTTATCAAATATAACCCCTAAAAATTTATTTTCCCCAACAATCTTCACTGGTTCTCCACAAAATTTAAGCTCAGGGTCTAGATGAAGATTCCGTTTATTACAGAAATGCATACCGACGGTTTTAGACGTGGAAAATCTAAAACCGTTGCCAACTGCCCATTTCTCAATCTTGTTGAGACAAAGCTGCAGTTGCCGCTCGATGTTATTCATATTTTTAGCCCGGTAGCATATAAGGAAATCATCTACGTATAAAGAACCCTCAGTGCCAGATGTCAACGTTTTAGCTAAGCTATTAATTTTTATGCTGAACAGTGTTGGCGAAAGAATACTGCCCTGGGGAACACCCATCTCCTGCTCATGCGAATCAGAAAGAGTGGGCCCCACCCGTACCTTAAACTGACGATCAGATAGAAATTCGGATATAAATGATGGTAAGCGGCCTTTAAGACCCATATCAGAAAGGTCCTTTAAAATACCATATTTCCATGTGGTGTCGTAGGCTTTTTCAAGGTCAAAAAATATCGACACCACATGTTCATTATTAATAAAACCGTCACGAATAAAAGTTTCGAAACGGACAAGGTGATCTAAAGTAGATCGACCTTGACGAAAACCACATTGTATATTAGATAGTAACTTGTTGGTTTCAAGAAACCAAACAAGCCTATCATTTATCATCCGTTCCATAGTCTTACAGACGCAGCTGGTAAGAGCTATGGGACGGTAATTATTTGGATCAGTATGATCCTTACCCGGTTTAGGGACCGGGATAATACACGCCTCCCTCCAAGTCGGCGGAAAATTACCAGTTTGCCAAATGCCATTAAGTAAATCCAAGAGAGTCTCAAGTGGCTCAGATGGTAAATGATTCAGAAGCTTATAATATATATTATCAGGGCCACACGCAGTATCGTGTGCCTTTTTAAGAGAAGTTTTAAGTTCCTCAATTGAAAAACGTCGATTATAATCTTCTAAATGTTTAGATGAAAAAGGCAATTTAATTTTCTCCTTATGTTTTTTAATACGTCGAAACTCAGAAGTGTAATTCTCAGAAGAAGATTTCTGAGATATTGTTTCAGCTAGTTTATTCGCTATTTCAGATGGCGATGTTAATAGGGTATCGCCATCTTTTAAATGCTGAATTTTGGCTTTGTTGTTTTTGCCCTTAAGCTTCTGAACCATGTTCCAGACCTTACGCATGGGTGTTTTTGACGTAATGCCTGAAACAAAGTTCCGCCAACAAGAACGTCTCTTAGACTTAATTAATCGGCGAGCCATAGCTCCGAATATACGGACCTGGTTTAAATTATTATTATCAGGACAATGATTAAATCTGCGCTCGGCCTTTTTGCGATCCTTTATGGCTTTGCGACAGTCATCGTCGTACCAGGGTTTACTTTTGGATTTTGGATTTGTCGAGGTCTTAGGTATGGTTCTATCAGCTGCTGTTAATATAAGTTCATTAAATTTTAAAAGAGGATCTTCTGCAGCATTGAGATTCTCTGGAGTGATGTCAGCCTCACAGAACATCTCAAATGGAATCCAGTCTGCCTTATCGAACTTCCACCTAGCTATACGTTCTAAGGAATTAGACGTGAGATGCTCTCGGATAATAGGAAAATGGTCACTACCACAAAGATCATCATACACCTTCCAAGAAAAATCCAGGAGAAGTGATGGATCCGTGATAGTGAGATCGATAGCAGAATATGAACCATTACCAGGATGTAAATAGGTATTAGAACCATCATTGAAATAACACAGTCCATCAGAAGATAAAAAGTTTTCGAGTTGTCTGCCCTTATCATTTATGTTATCACTGCCCCATAGGGGGTTATGGGCATTAAAATCACCCATTATTATAAAAGGTTGAGGTAACTGTTCTGTTAAATTATGCAGTTGGGAAGCTGTCATGGAGGAACGAGGAGGAATATAAACAGAACATAATGTAATGGTTTCAGACAAAGAAACACGTACGGCAACAGCCTGGAGCTCCGTATCAAGAGCAACAGGGCTATGAATAATATTATTATTGATAAAGATAGAGGAGCCACCACAAGCTCTCTCTTCATCATTAGAATAGGTACTGTATAAAGAATAATTTTTCAGAGATATTTTATCTTTGTCAGATATCTTCAGGTGAGTCTCCTGAAGACAAAGGGCAATTGGATTTAGAGATTGGACTAGCTGTGTTACTTCAATAAAATTTACCTTAAGACCTCGACAATTCCACTGTATAATTTTGTCATTTATAGACATTATGGAGGGAGACGTATAGGGGATTTACCGAGAACGACTTTCCTTGGGAGATGTGCTGTTCGATCTCCCCGGTGCGGGTGATGTATCCATCACGCACGCATCCAACGCCGAAGGACCAGCGTCCTCCAGCAACCCAAACCTATTAAAAGTTTGGATCAGATCCCAAGTGGCCTTAGACGGACGGTCTGAAGGGCCACTAGGTTTACGGCTATGCTGATTAGATCCTTTTTGAGTTGATTTAGGTATATTTTTGTCAGCAGGATTAGAGGTATTATTATTCTGTTTTATAGTATTAGATTGAACTGTCTGCGTAGAGCAAGACGAAGACGTAGTTTTATCAACAGGTTTAGCTATTGCTGGCACAGTTATTGTTTTAGGTTTATCGTCACCAATGGGCCAAGTTAAAGTTGTTTGTGTGCTAACAGATGTTGACACTTTCTTGAGCACATTGGCGAAGGAAGTTTTCAGAGCATTATCCGGAAGAGCGATCAGTCGTCGTGCTTCTTGGTACGATATATTGTTTTTAATTTTACACTGCACAATCTGTTTCTCTTTTATAAAGAGAGAACAGTCCTTAGAGGAGGCCATATGGGCCTCGCCACAATTGAAACATTTAATTTTATTATTACAGTCAAACCCCTCATGGCCTTCTTCTGCACATCTAAAGCAGACGAGTTTGTTCCGGCACTGACCCCTGCCATGGCCAAACCTCTGGCAGGAGAAACACCGGGTCGGGTTGGGTATGAATAAATCGACCCGTACACTGTAAGGCCCAACAAAGATAGATGTTGGCAGTGAAGGTCTATCAAATGTTAATAGATAGGTATTTGTATTAATGAGATTTCCATCTCGTTTAATGGCGAACCGTTTAACACTGGTTACGCCCTGGGTTTTAAGTTCATCTGTTATTTCTTGTTCTGTCATTTGGTTTAGGTCCTGATCCCTGTCCCGAATAATGCCCTGAGAGCAGTTTAAGGTGTTATGTGGAGTGACCGAAACATTATGTTCTCCAATATTATGAATTTTCATTAAATTAAGATATTGTTGTTTTCTAAATACTTCTAACAAAATGTTACCAGACTTCATCTTTTTTACCTGTTTTAAATTTCCTGCATAACTTTCTAGAGTTTTTTTTAATAAGAATGGGTTTATTTTATTTGCAGCTTTATTTTCATTTTTACTTGTTATTACTAGAAAGGCTGGAAAATGATTATTTGTTCCCTCTAAATCTAGCGATAACTCATTTTTCCTTTTTTTACACACTACTGGGGAAGGTTGTGATAAAGACATACTGTGTTTGTGTTAATTTCACCCTACGTGTCCCCCACCCACCACGGAGTGCCAACAAGGGCGGTGTCAGAGCCTGCGGATATCCAGCAGGATACACACCGAGGATTCCACGAAAGGTATACTCAGATAGCCGCCTAGATGAGTTAACCAAATTTCCACCACGAACTCCTCCCTTATTCACCCGTGGAAAAAAGGTCACACATCAGATACCCACTATCCAATTGACCCATGAGCCACCGCCCCAAACTATAGTCCCGCAAACCAGATTTTAGTCAATGTGGCAATTCGCTCTTTGGAGATGTTGATAACAAGTTTCTGACTACGAAGAGGCAAGACATGACCAGCCGATTGATCGAACCGGGCCCATCCGACCTCCCGTCTCTCTCCAAGTAAGGGCCAAAGCGGAGTGTTGGGCGTGAGGATCTCGCAAGACCAACACCCCCTCAGCCACCAGGATCCCGTCCTCGTAGATCACGGGTTGCAACCCACGGCAAACAGGTCGCTCCCCGGTTGCCTCTCACACAACCGGGAAGATGTGAGCCTATTATATTCACCGGGCTCACACAGGAGAGCTGTAGGTTAGTCGACTTTTACGACAAGCTTGCCTAGAGGGCTGAGGTCCTATTCTTATCACCCCGGAAACCCCACGGGGGAGTCTCTTTCGACGCATTTCGATGGAATGAATGAATGAATGATTATGGCTTAACGCCACATCGGCAATATTTCAGCCATACCGTGGCGAGAACAAGGTGAAAGCAAGAGACGGTTAAGGTTTTCGATATGACAATATGAACACCAAAAGTAAAACAAAAAGTACAGACGTGATTAAAATCGAATAAAAGAAAAATAAGATTTAAAACTCGAAAACCAGGGTTAGAGTACATGTATAAATATATATAACTGTTTATTTATAGATATCCATGACAATTAAAATTTATATTTTATGATATAGGCCAATGGCCTTTAAATAATTTATGACAACATCGCCAGCGATGCTGTCAAACAAATCATATATAGAGTTGACTGTGTAGAATCTCTGCCGAACATGGGCAAAGTCCACACAGTCAAACCAGAATATGTTTGATGCCATATTGAGCATCACATCCAACACACTCGGGAGCACTGCTCCCATCCAAGATGAAATTGTGTGTCAGATGAGAATGTCCAATACGGCATCTGGTTAAAACGACTTGGTCTCTACGAGACATATCAAATGTATATGAATTATAGCCAATGACCGGATGAATGGCATGCAGTTTATTATGGACCTGCAAGTTCCATTCACCCTGCCAAAGGCCACGAATATATTTAAGAATATTGGACTTCATGTCAGTATAAGGGATTTTTATCTTAGATATGGGTTTATTTAGGGCAGCTTTCGCCTCCCTGTCTGCGACTGTGTTTCCATGGATACCAATATGACTTGGTATCCAGCAGAATATAATATCTTTACCTCTTCTAATTAATTTCCTATGTATAGCTAAAATCTGAAGGATCAAGGGATTTTTAAATTTATTATTCTGTATTGCCAATAGGCAAGACAACGAGTCAGTGCATATCATTGCCCTCTGGGCACACCCAGAGGAAACATATGATAAGGCCAGGAGTATAGCTCTGCCCTCGGCAGAGAATATTGAAGAAGAGGATGGAAGACGAAAGGAAGAGACTCGCTGCTCCATGACAGCCGCAGTCGCAACCCTGTCCCCATCCTTCGACCCGTCAGTATATATAAATTTATAATCCATATAATTAGCTTTAATTTCAGCAAAACCTTGCTGAATTATAAGAGGATTTATATTTGATTTATTATATTTACGTAGATCAAATATTAGCTTAGGTTGTGGGAGAAGCCATGGAGGAGACTCCGGAAAAGACACCGGAGCTATATCCTCCAGCTTGATGTTAGCTCCCACAATATGGTCCCGTATACGAAGACCGAACGAAGGGATCTTGTTAGGACATTTAGTATATTTGTCTACATACAATGGATTGAAAACACAGTCGTAGGCAGGGTTTGTTGGATGTGCTTTAAGCTTTGTAGCATATTGAAGGCTAAGTTTTATACGTCGGTTATATAAAGAAGGCTCATTTGCCTCCACGTATAAACTTTCTACTGGTGAGGTTCTAAAAGCACCAAGGCTGAGCCTCAAACCTTGGTGATGAACAGGATCCAACATTTTAATGTACGATTTCCTAGTGGAACCGTAAATGATGGATCCATAGTCCAATTTAGACCTCACCAGAGAGCGATATAAATTAAGTAAAACTGATCGGTCAGCACCCCAATCGGTGCTAGACACGACCTTAATTATATCGAGAGCCTTTGTACATTTAGCTTTAAGCATTTTTATATGAGGTATAAAAGATAGTTTACTATCAAATATTATACCTAAAAACTTTGTTTCTCCAACAATTTTAACCTGTTCACCACAAAAATTAAGCTCAGGGTCAAGATGAAGTTTCCGTTTGTTACAAAAATGCATACCGACGGTTTTAGACGTTGAAAATCTAAAACCGTTTTCAGTTGCCCATTTCTCGATCTTATTGAGACAAAGCTGCAACTGACGTTCGATATTATTCATATTCTTAGCTCGGTAGCATATAAGGAAATCATCGACGTATAAAGAACCCTCTGTGCCAGATGTTAATGTTTTTGCTAGGCTATTTATTTTTATGCTGAACAGAGTTGGTGATAGAATACTGCCCTGGGGTACACCCATTTCCTGCTCATAAGAGTCGGAAAGAGTGGACCCCACCCGTACCTTAAACTGACGATCGGATAAAAATTGAGATATAAATATAGGTAAGCGACCTTTTAGACCTATATTCGCGAGATCTTTTAAAATACCATATTTCCATGTGGTGTCGTAGGCCTTTTCAAGGTCAAAAAATATGGACACCACATGTTCATTATTGATGAAGCCATCGCGAATAAACGTTTCGAATCGAACAAGGTGATCCATGGTAGATCTACCTTGCCGAAAACCACATTGAATGTTAGATAAAAGCTTGTTGGTTTCAAGAAACCAAACAAGTCTATCATTAATCATCCGTTCCATAGTCTTACAGACACAGCTGGTAAGAGCTATGGGACGGTAATTATTTGGATCAGTATGATCCTTACCCGGTTTGGGAACCGGAATAATACACGCCTCCCTCCATGATGGTGGAAAATTACCAGTTATCCAAATATTATTAATCAAGTCCAAGAGAGTCTCCAGTGGCTCAGGTGGTAAATGGTTCAGAAACTTATAATATACATTATCAGGACCACAAGCAGTATCGTGGGCCTTTTTTAATGCAGTTTTAAGTTCCTCGATATTAAAAGGATGATTATAATCTTCTAAATTCTTAGAAGAAATGGGCAATTTAATTTTCTCCTTCTGGTTTTTAATACGTTGGAATTCTTTAGAGTAATTCTCAGAAGAAGATTTGTTTGAAATTGTTTCAGCAAGTTTATTTGCTATATCGGGTGGAGAAGTTAATATATTATCTCCATCCTTTAAATGCTGAACTTTTGCTTTATTATTTTTGCCCTTAAGTTTCTGAACCATGTTCCAGACCTTACGCATGGGTGTTTTTGACGTAATGCCTGAAACAAAGTTCCGCCAACAAGATCGTCTCTTGGACTTGAGTAATCGGCGAGCCTTAGCTCTAAAAATACGAACCTGGTTTAAGTTGTTATCAGTAGGACAAATATTAAAGTTTCGCTCGGTCTTTTTGCGGTCCTTAATGGCTTTGCGACAGTCCTTATCATACCAGGGTTTGCTTTTGGATTTGGGATTTGTCGAAGTTTTAGGTATAGTTCTATCGGCAGCTCGTAAAACAAGCTCGTTAAATTTTAATATTGGATCATCTGCTGCATTGAGAGTCTCTGGAGTGATATCAGCCTCACAGAACATCTCGAATGCGATCCAATCTGCTTTATCGAATTTCCACCTAGCTACACGTTCTAAAGAATTAGAAGTGATATGCTCTAGGATTATAGGAAAATGGTCACTACCACAAAGATCGTCATGCACCTTCCAAGAAAAATCAAGGAAAAGTGATGGATCTGTGATAGTGAGATCGATAGCAGAATAAATGCCATTACCCGGATGTAAATAGGTATTAGAACCATCATTGAAATAACACAGTTCCTCCTTCGATAAGAAGTCTTCAACTATCTTGCCCTTATTATTTATGTTATTACTGCCCCATAGGGGGTTATGGGAATTAAAATCTCCCATTATTATAAAAGGTTTTGGCAATTGTTCTTTTAAATTATGTAACTGGAAAGCCGACAAAGAAACGCTAGGAGGAACATACACTGAACATAATGTGATTGTTTCACATAGTGAAACACGAACGGCCACAGCCTGAAGCTCTGTATCCAGAACAACAGGGCTGTGGGTAATGCTGTTATTTATGAATATCGAGGAGCCGCCTGCAGCTCGCTCTTCTTCATTTGAATAAGTGCTATATAAAGAATAATTTTTAAGATTTATTTTATCTTTGTCAGATGTCTTCAGGTGAGTTTCCTGAAGACAAAGGGCAATAGGATTTAGTAATTGAACTAGCTGTGTTATTTCAATAAAATTTACCTTAAGACCTCGACAATTCCACTGTATAATTTTGTCTAAAGAAGACATTATGGAGGGAGGCGTATGGGGGATTTATCTTTATGTTTGGACCGCGGACGACCCTTCCGTGGAGATCGGCTGTTAGATCTCCCTGGTGCGGGTGATGTATCCATCACATCCGCATCTGAGGCTGAAGGACCAACGTCCTCCAACAATCCAAACTTGTTAAAAGTTTGAACAGGGTCCCTAGTGGCCTTAGAGGGACGCTCTGTGGGGCCACTAGGTTTATTAGTTTTATTGTTATTACTGTGAGGTTTGTTTTTTGATTTGTTGCTGTCATTAGGTTCAGGTTTATCAGATTTTTCGATACTATTTACTGTTTTTATTTGTTCTGCTGAAGTAGTCTGGGTTGAACAAGTGTTTTGCGCAGGTTGAGCCGAAAGTTTGAAAGAAGTGGTACTAGGTTTGTCGTTTCCAATGGGCCAAGTCAAAGAAGTTTGAGTAGCAACAGATACTACTTTCTTGACCACATTGGCGAACGAAGTATGCAGAGAGGAATTAGAAGGCAAGACCAATCTGCGGGCTTCCTGATAAGATATGTTGTTTTTAAATTTGAGGTTGATTATCTGCTTTTCTTTTACGAACAGTGGACAGTCTCTAGAAGAGGCCATGTGATCTCCACCGCAATTGCAGCACTTAACTATGCTGTTGCAATCGAAACCATCATGACCCCCACTGCCGCACCGGAAACAAACCAGTTTATTTCTACATTGGCCCTTGCCATGGCCAAATTTTTGGCAAGTGAAGCAGCGTGTAGGGTTAGGGATATATAAAGCCACATTAACCTTATACGGGCCAATATAGATATATGACGGAAGAGATGTAGTATTGAATGTCAAAAGATATGTATTTAGTTTAATGATATTGCCAGATTTCTTCATAGTGAAGCGTTTTACTCTGGCAACACCTTGTGATTTTAACTCCTCGCAGATTTCCTCTTCGGTTAAGTCAATAATATCAGCATCCCTATCACGAATTATTCCCTGACAGCTGTTCAGGGAATTGTGAGGGGATACGAAAACAGGTATATCGGAAATTTTATTCAATGACAGCAGATTTTTAGATTGTTGTCTCCGGAAACATTCAATGAGAATGTCTCCGGATCTCAGCTTTTTAACGTTTTTAAGAGTACCAGCTGCACCCTGGAGAGCTCTTTTCAAAAGGAATGGGTGAATTTTGGAGGCCGGCTTTTGTTCACTCTTTGTTGAGAGAACAATAAAAGCCGGCCAGCTGTCCTGTTCATTATCAATTGAGTCAGATAACTTCCTCTTTTTATCAACACACGGCAACAAAGTCGGCTGAGAGGAAGTTCGGTTAGATAAATTGGAAACATTTGCAGAAATTTTTAATGTAGACATGGTTTATATGTATGAAGTTCACCCCATATGTTCCCCACCCACCACGGAGTGCCAACAAGGGCGATGTCTGAACCTGGGGATACCCAGCAGGAAAGACACCAAGGATTCCATATGAGGTATACTCGAACAGATTGATTTATACCAAAAGGTTAAATTCAATCTACTCGATTGACCCATGAGCCACCGCCTCAAAACGTAGTCCTACAAACGATATTTCAGAAATAATATTTGTTCGCCAAACGATATGCTGTTATTGAGGCAATTGGGACCACGTAGAGGCAAGACATGACCAAGCCGATTGATCGGACCGGGCCCATCCGACCTCCCGTCTCTCTCCAAGTAAGGGCCAAAGTGACGTGTTGGGCGTGAGGATCTCACAAGACCAACCCGCCCTCAGCCACCAGGATCCCGTCCTCGTAGATTACGGGTCGCAACCCACGGCAAACAGGTCGCTCCCCGGTTGCCTCTCACACAACCGAGAAGATGTGAGCCTATTCTATTCACCGGGCTCACACAGGAGAGCTCTAGGTTAGTCGACTTTTACGACAAGCTTGCCTAGAGGGCTGAGGTCCTATTCTTATCACCCCGGAAACCCCACGGGGGAGTCTCTTTCGACGCATTTCGATGGAAGCAGTGCTCCGAAGTGTATTGGATGTGATGATCATCAAGCTAAATATAGCATCAAGCTATTTAGAAGCTGACGGCAGTCGTTCACATAACACTTGCTATATGTATACAATTTTTAAGATTATGTAATGTAAGTTATTGTGGTTTCGACTGTTTATTTTTAACTGGTTTTAAACTTATTCGTTTATTTTTGTTTTATTTTTTGGATGTTCTCATTATCATACCGAAAACTATTCCCTACCTGTTATTATAGGCATGTTTTGTAATATCAAAAGCCTTTGAGAATTTAACTTTGAATTTTGTTTCACCGCTTGATGGGCTAACCCGTGATTTAGATAGTTCCGTCACACTTATTCTAAATGTTGATCTAAATCTTGTGATGAGTTCACTAGCACAATTATGATATATGTACAGAAATACAGCATACAGTAGGCCGTTTCCTCCGACTTCATGCTCTTTACTGTCGCATGCACATTTGTAAAAACAGCAAACCACCGGCCCGCCTTCTAACATCAACAAGGTAGGGATATTGTGTGAGAACTACAGCCGCTGTCCAAATACCTCAACCTTAAAGAAACAAGCCCTAAATAAACTTATCAAAACTAGGCCAGCAGCCAATAGCCATGGTGTGTACAACAGCTGTCAACGGAAATAACTGCCTGCGAAAAAAAAGTGGGTGTTACGGAACAATCATTTCCCGACAGCTCCCTTGCACAGCCGGCTGCCAGCTCAGATAGTAAACTCGGTTAGTCTGACCGAGCTGGTGTTCTATTCGTCTTTAGTTGGTTAGCGCTAGCGCAGCGTAATGACACAGGAGTCTCTCACCAATGCGGTCGCTGTGAGTTCAAGGCCTCACGAACGTCTGTCAGCAACCTGCGGATGGTCCTGGGTTTCCCCCGGGCTATGCCCGGTTTCCACCCACCATAATGCTGGCCGCCGTCGTAAAAGTGAAATATTCTTGAGTACGACGTAAAACACCAATCAAATAAATCAATAAATATTCGTCTTTACATTATAAATGGACTATAGCATAGAGAGTAAAACCAGAGCAGCGACTACAGTGATTCCAGGAAATGATCAAGTGTAACCGGTGAAACAAGGCTTTGTGTCAATTTACTTCAATTAGGTTTCATTTGAACTGTTTCCTGTACATGCATACATAGGAGCAAACCATATGACCCCTAGCACCATGGTTTAAGCAGTCTTACATTGTATTTATTTATTTATTTATTTTCTTATTTATTATCACACAAAATAGACCCACGAACAGGCTCCAAACACTACATACAGTACAATAACAATAATAATTTAAATATAAAGGATAATAACAATTTAAATAAAAATAATAATAAAAAAGTAATAAAAAATAATGGAAAAAATAGAATAAAAAATCTATAATGTATCAAATATAAATTAAAACTAGAATGGATCTGCGATCAGCAGATCCTAGGCCGGGATCCCGGATCTGATCGATGACGTTTTCCACACACAATATTACACGGCCCTTAGAACAGCAAGTTTATACTTCCAGGTATCAATCCACGTCTTGCCATGCACAGACTAGCTGGTCCCCTCCTCCCTCTTGACAACGTGGCTAGGCAACCATACTTTTGTACCAACAAAGCTGTTTCCATGCAGCTTACAGCTTTATAAATTATACTCAAGTGTCTTTCTCACACATGTATACAGACATATTAAACTCTAAGTAATTTATGTTACTGACTCTTTTCAACTGCTTGTGCTTTATAGCATAAATATTTATAAAATGATTTTGGCTAAGATTTAGCTTATAAATACATAAAATATCGACGGGAAAGACAGGGGTAGGGGAAAAGTCCGGAGGGGAAAGTGTCAGTTTCTTAGCGGATCAGACTGTCGATAAATCGAGATCGACCGTTCTCTTTGATTATCCGATTTTGATAATCATTTATGGCTTAGTATCCACAATTGAACACACACGCCAAGTTTCATCAAATTCGGGAAAATGGTTCACGTAGGCGGGCAAAGTTAAATTGTTGTCTTGTCTATTATAAAACACAGTAAGCACAAATAATTCTTTGCAAAAAGTTAATAGAAGGATTTACTTTAATAGCATTATCTGAAAGTACAACTTATATAGAAGGTTACTGTGTTCCGGTGGAAACCTCACGAACCTTTTTTAAAAGTTTACATTCATATAAGAATATAAATTGTGTGTATGACCCGTTGCCAACTTTGACGGTAATATCAAGAGCAAAATTGAAATAACAAAGTAACCCCTGCTAATATAAGGCTCAGTGCGTGTGTGACTATAGTCACATTGTCCTGTGATAGATGGTCAGATAGCACGATCCCTTGTGTGTTACATACACTTGTGCCTACAAGAGAAGTGTTTCGAACTGGAATAACAAAATAACCCCTGCTAATATAACGCTGATTGCGTCTGTAATTGTAATCACATTGTCCTGTGATAGATGGTCAGATAAGCACGACCCCCTATGTGTTACACACACTTCTCCCTGCAAGAAAAAGGGTTTCACACAGCAGGTAAACTGACATGAACTCACATGATGAAGTGATACTGTGTCTACAAGGGATAAAGAGACAAAGAAAGTGTCCTGCATGCTGTGGATTCGAGACGTGTCTAGTGAAAACAAAGAATGCTTATACGAAGCCCAATGTTTGCGATTTTATGCATATAGCTCAGGAGGCATTGTTAAATATGGATTTTGAAAATGAAATCTGTGTAATGTGTATTTAAAGACCGTACCCTAAATTTTCTCATTACTAAATTATCAGACAAATATTTGTTTTACGTGCAAAGGATTATAAGAAAGATAAATTGGAGAGGAATAAAGTAAGCTAAACAGACACATATGATTAACAGGCATTTAGCAGGAATAATTTCCACTTTCTGTTTCATACAGAGGGTTGGAATTTTTTAAATACCGTAGCAATACAAACAAATCCGGTAGTTTCTACCAGAAAGTAATTATATACTGGCTTTTAATGTATACAGAATTAAGATTTGTATTTCTCTGAGAAAATGCTGTTCTCGCAACTTCATGCAAGTTGGATTGCCCTTCATGTTAGTTATTTCAAACTATAAGAAGGGAATTGTCTTGTCAAATAATTTTATTTAGTGAAAATAGGACAATTACTGAAATGTTCAAATTAGGAAAAATTAAAAATTTGTTGAGAGGACATCTTTGTCCGGTGCGCTATTTCGCTGTGATTTGATTAATTAATAAGACATTTCATCGTATTTTAAGCACCCTTGCATATAAATCTCTATTCACACCAGTTAGTGAATGGTTTGCACGTTGATTCTGTAAAAAAATCTAAATGTTTGATGTGGGGAATTTAGCTACATACACTTGATACCTGGTTGATAAGTGAGGCGATTTCAGTTGAATTAAGCCGATAAAATCTGTTAGGTAACGGGTCCTTTGTTTGGTTGTGAATCCACTTTCATGCATATTACTTAAATACTTCCCAATCTAATCCTTGGAAAGTAGTTAAGGCGTGCAATGTATGGTTTTTATATTTAAGCAGCTAAAACAGTGTGCTAGAGATAGTGTTAGTGTAAAATGGGCATACATTAAATGGTTTCATATGCAATAGAAAAAAACATCCCTAAAGGTTTAAGATGATTGATAAAGAATGCTTGAGTCAGTAATGTCTGTTATCAGAGAATAATTAAATAATTAAAATCCCAAAAATATGTTAACAATAATTACTGGTTACCCTGACAGTGTTGAGTGACACCTGCACTAAAAAAGTTGACTGTTACTTAGTCTGAAGCGTATTACAAATTCGGGTTTTCTTTCATTTCATCCGAGAGGCTGAAGAAATAAGTTTATCTTTAGAAATTCATTAACAATGAATACATTATTAACGTATAGAAGAATGTAATCAATAATGTTAATTTAATGAGAAAAAATTGAATTAAAATTGGTTGTTTGACGAGTTGACCGAAATACGTTTGTCGATTCTGATTTAATGAGTTGGTCGTTTTACGAATGACCCTAATTCATGAACTGACATCTCTCCTGTAGGACAAGTGGAGAAGTGCAATATTATTTGATTCATTCATTTCTTAAGGTAACTCCATTGGCACCGGTATATTATGCATGTATGAGGTGCGGAAAATTAACTGCCAAGGAACTAAATGAAACAGTCAACGCTCCGAAAGAGTTTGGAAAATGCTCACGTAACACCGATTGAAAACGGACCCTTGTTTATGTCTATCAGGGTTTTATTCTAGCTGTGCATGTGGTTGGATATACGGTAACGTCTCATATGTCCCTTAACCCTGCGGCTTAAACGGAATAAGACAAATCAGGTATAGCTGTTTGTTGTGTACAATTTACTGTAAGTCGGTGCTCTCGTCAAACTCAATAAGTCAAAAATAGGGCAATGGAAACATGAACAAGGGTCTTGGACGGATTCCATAAAGCGATTTATGACTTGTCAAACTTTAAATCTCCCTTATGTGGCCAGCTGTTGTTAGACATATCTGACTGACCTTCACATTTATGAAGTGTTCAGAATTGCATCAAGTTTTGTGAAATATGAAGGGTTTCATCAAATTTCAAATATTAATTTAATTCTAAAATCTCTTTGTAGAATAGGCCACTGGCCACGGGGAATTTTAGCCCACCCGAGGAATCCCAGCATTTTCAAACACTAGAGTACAAATGGGCATACAGTGAAAAGAATAACTAAAACAGGTACGATAGTAATTCTTTTCTCACTCAATTGTTTGAAATTAGCACATTTCCCTAATCTTATGCGTTGTTTCTGCGATCGTTTAAAACAAGACCGGAACTAGAACCAGGCGTAGCCTTGTTTTTAGCGAACAAGAAAGTATGAGAGTAGCTTCGCACTGTTTGAATGTGATTTTGACATGGGGCATACCTAGCTCTCACTTACACAAATGGAGTTTGTCAAGCATGTGACGGTCTATATAAAATAATGAAAGCGGTGACATTTAAGACAGTTTTATTTTTAAGTTCGATTTAATTAAATACCATTTATGCATGGTTACTATTTTTTTACCAAATTAAACGTTTACGATAGATTTAACCGAAAGAGCTTATGGGCATCAATTTTTTTTACTTTTACTGCCTGAACATCTCACGTCTCTGCATGTGGTAACTCAAAGTGGCAGCTTTAGATACTTTGATAATTTTTGGAAAAGTGTCTTTGACTGGAGACGTATTTTCAGAGCACAGTTGCACTCTTGTTTACAAATATTCTCCGCAAACTCTGTAAGGACTCATTACCTTGCTAACAGTTTTGATCGGCAAATGATCAGTATAAATGGCGAAATTGTTCTGTAAGTAATAAAATTCTCAAATTTCAATTATTTTCAAAAATTACCGTAGGCTTAATATTGCACGATCTAATTTAGATTTTGAAGGATTTACGCGAGTAGGCTATTGGATGAGTTGACAGGTGGGGCCACAGTTTGGTCTTGATATTCTTTCTTTGTTAAAACAGATTTATTTCTTTGAATTGAAAAGAATTTTGAACATAAATTCGTTAATGTTCCTTTTTTGTCATTTTGTTTTTTCTTGATACAAATTACTTTAAAAGCGAAAGTCCTCACTGAACCGACAGAGAAGCATGGAACAGGAGGAGATTTTGTCTCAGTGAATGTTGTAGATTCAATTTCCAAGACAGTGAAGGTGGCATTCATGCCTTTGACCAAGAAGGCGAAAATGACCAAAGGTAAGTTTTATCTGTTGAGGAATGTTTCTGTTAGCCAGTTTGTCAGAGTTTCCGAGACGTCCAGGGTAAGATATACAGAAGTTTCATTTTACAACGTCAATGAAAGACTTTGCCCACTGCATTAGCTGTAGCACAAGGGGATAAAAATAGCTGACTTGTTTCAAACTATCATGTATGTGTTATGTATGTTTTCATCTACACTTCGCACTTGAAAACAATGATTGATATATGACGATATTACTGAGTGTAAATCCGTAATTTTGTCAATATACGATAGATCAAAGAAAATGGAAATATTTTTGATATCAATAAACACGATGTTTTTTTAATTTTTGCTCGTAGATTATGCAGTGTGGAAGATTTTCGTTCCCGGAGGAAGTTGAAAAGGAGTTTTACAACCCGCCGGTTGTAAGTGTACGGGAGGCCTTGGTATCACCCCGCAAGAGGCGCCTGTCTATCACAGGGGAATTGTCTGATGTAAGAATTCAAGTGGAAAGGCTCATACCACTTCCATGTCATGTGTATATATATTTTTAATAATCACCTTTCTCAATTCACATTTTTTCTTCAAAACACATATACTGATTATAACATAAACTACACTACACCCTTAAAAGATATTTGCAGAAGGAAGGACACAGCCAAAACAAGAGTACTATACAATATTCTGTTAATGGCCTTAAAACCAAAACACACTTTCTGTTAAACAGGTATCAAGTGTAATAACTACCCCAACATCCAGACGCAAGATATTAAAGCTGTCAAAGGTGGCGAAGAAATAGAGGTGAAGCTGTGGGGGCCACAGGCGGACCTGGCGTTGCCACCAGTTGGCCACACTGTCACAGTCTCATGTGCGAACATTGCCGAGTACAGGGGGAAGACAGATGCCAATTCTACTGAAATGACAGAAGTCTGGGTTAGTTGCTAAATTCAGTTGGAATCCCAGTTATGAACAGTACACACCAATGTTAATGTTTTCCCCTCTATCTGTTGTAGTTGTTCGCACCATTGAGCACCCGCTGGTTGTAACAATTGATTACTTATATTAACAAGATTTTGTACTTTGATTGGCAGAAAAAAACAACACGAGATCTAATAATTACTGGATATTGTCTGTTTACAGGAAGACAGTGAACCAACTGATTTTGAGGGAAAAGTAGAAGGAGTCTGTTTTCAGATGTGAGTATTTATATGATTATTGTTGGACTATTCGGGGTCGATGTGGATTGTCACTCAGGCAAAGAAATTGACACTATCTATTGAAATTTTCAAAGGAGTTCGAAAGATGCTTTTAAAATTTATCAAAACTACGCATAAACTTTTATTCTGGTATAAGAACTTATGTAAGTTGTCAACTTTATTAAATTATAAGTTTGCTTTGTTTTTCTAGGGACGATTCTACAATCATTCTTAAGGATGAAGAAGATGTCTGTTTTTTAACTCATGATCAAGTTTTGACATTATTCCCATTGGAGATGTTCGAGGACAGCGTCAGGGTGAAGGGGAGAAGACAAGGATTTAGAATACTTTCAGTGTAAGTCATTTATCAACATTATATGCTGGACCAACAAAGAAGGCTAGCCCTTAGCCAATTTGTGCTACCCAGGTAAAATAAACATTGTTCTATTCTATGTGATCGAGCCGTAAGAAGATGGACAGTCAGGTGTCATTCGAAGAAAAGTAACCAATAATAATTAAACAGGATGTATATCTTACAAAATTTTCCCAAGTTATTCTATATATCTTTGTTCCAATTTACCTCTATTTCTTCCGCTACCATTACTCTAGTTTAAATTATACACGCAAGCTGTCAAGTTATGGCTGGTGTAACACTTCAACAGTTTTTTTGTTCAAAATGCCGAACAGAAAACGACGATGTACACAGGCCTACAATGTATCAATACTTTCAAGATCATTCAAGACAAACACTTTGGCCATGTCTAACTGCAGCAAGAAAGCACTGTTATATTGATTTAGTATAACTTTTCCGCCATACAGGCCATTCGTTTATCTTACACTAATTGGAAATTTTTATTATTTGCAGTGAAAGGATCGATGAAGAAACTTCTTAAGCCGGGGCATACAAGCTGGCACCTTTGCTAAAAACTATATATACGTATATATTTAAAAGATTAGTGGCTTTAGTGACAAAAAACATTTCCATTTATGTATCTGCTTTATTTGCTTTATTTGCACATGGGTTTTATTTTTTATGTCAGTTTGGATCATTCCATGTTCTACAAACACGATATATTGTCTTAAATAAAATTTTGTAAAGCTGATCGCTTCTTCTTCGTTTTCTGACTCGAGTGATTTAGTTTAGGAATGATCAACACGTAATCCTCCGTTTTACAAGTTAATTCATATAGAAGGTATCTCTAGACGTCTGATAGGCATGATGACGATTTGAACCCTATGCCTATTGATTAGTATCTTGCGAAACCTGTTGAATTCTATTGGTATTTATTTCAGTGACATGGTATTTAATTGTCTGTCACGATGTAGGCCACCCTGCTTTATGTTTAAACGGAGCTAATGAAATACATACTTTTTATTACGTCATTATTTGCTTGACACACAGTAAACCTAATGGATAATAAAGCACGGTTCTGTTGTCATCTTGGCACCGTGACCCCAGTAAGCCTATTTCGAGTTTGTGGAGATCTCGTTGGAGCCACGTTACAGGGGTAACAGATCGCGGGAAACATACCATTCATTCTAATGTACTAACACGGTACCTGTAATCACAAATGTAGCTTTACTTGTAGAGGTCTGGTTTACCTCAGTAGGCCTGCTGATTGACCGAAAATAGTTGCAGTATGAAGGCTACACTTTTCACTAGTTAGAGTACTAAACAAGTTGGCTCTTAAAACTTACTAGAACTGCATAGGTTTACATTCTCCTAACACCAGACATTGTATAGGTATGGTGCTCTCAGGAGAATTGAGGGCATTTCCTGGTACGTCCACTCCAGTGGGTGTATATGTAACGTGATGAGCAGGGTACAAAGTTCACAGGTGTGTTTATCTCGATTTTGAAATTAATATTGGGAGAAATTTGTTGTTCTAATTCTGCGCATAGAGTTGTGTAATGTTATTACGGATATCTGCCATATACTGAATAGTAACTGATTGATGAAGCATGTGATTGTATAAATATAAATCTTTGGGTACACAGGTTGGAGATTTATATCCGTAATGGTTAATTACGTTATTTGCAATTATGTAGTCACTGCTAAATCAGCTTTTAGGTGTTAATTCATGATGTTTATTATTTGCTAAATTTCGCGCTGCACATTAAACGAGTGTGTAGGCCCATATAGGTTGAAGGCAGGAGGGCTGTGTATGAATGCATGGAGTCATATTCCGCTACATTGAATGAAGAGTGAGTGCTTGGCGGTATGCGTGGTTATACCGCTCCCAAAGCGCACGCTCTACCAACTGTGCTATCCGGACATTGAATGAAGAGGGGGGTGGCTGCCCAATTCACTTCGCTCTTATTCATGCAAAGTTTTTTGTATGTCTTTCCTTGATAGAAGTATGCTAAAATGTTAAATAAATATGTAATTAACTGCATAATAAATCATGCCTGCATCGCTAATTACATTGCCTATTTTGATAGGGGGGCCTCCGTGGCTCAGTCGGTTAGCGCGCTAGCGCAGCGTAATGACCCAGAAGCCTCTCACCAATGCGGTCGCTGTGAGTTCAAGTCCAGCTCATGCTGGTTTCGTCTCCGGTCGTAAGTGGGAAGGTCTGGCAGTAACCTGCGGATGGTCGTGGGTTTCTCCCGGGCTCTGCCCGGTTTCCTCCCACCATAATGCTGGCCGCCGTCGTATAAGTGAAATATTCTTGAGTACGGCGTAAAATACCAATCAAATAAATAAATATTTTGATAGCTTAGAAACAATACATATTAATTTTCCTAAAAGAACAAACACGCACGACTTCGTTTAAGTCTATTTAATCGTTTGTTCACTGGCACATTTATGTCATTAGGCTAATATCAAAGCAGTTGTAAGCTTACATTACACATAAAAAATATTCAGCCACGATGTCAGTCATGCTTCGCGAAAAAGGCGGTCAGATCCATTTGTTCACTGTAAGAGGTTAAAGCACTTCTGGTAATATTTCTCTGATACTGCCTTTGAAACTTGGTCAATCATTTGAAATTATCACTTAACCCCACACAGTGTTGTGGAGCCCATATAATGCATTCCCCACTGGTGTTTTTGTGTGTCGGTATCTCGTTTGCAAGTGGAAGGCCAAAATAAAGTTTGCTATATCATTGGATTAACAAAGCATAGTGTAAATAACTCTTACATGTTCACACCTATTTGGAATTTTGCTGTTGGGGTAGAATTTGTGTGTATTACCGATGCACTTACGGTACGGTAAGGTACTGCTAATACTTACTGGTATGCCGTGCGTGTGGTGCAACAACAACAGGCGTACATTAGACCACATGCATTCGTCTCAAAAAAGCCGTTACAGTCATTTACTAATACCCTCTACCGGTTTTTCTCAATATTCAGAGAAAGACCAAAGAATGAATGAATGATTATGGTTTAACGCCACATCGGCAATATTTCAGCCATATCGTGGCGAGAACGAGGTGAAAAACGCGAGACGGTTAAGGTTTTCGATATGATAATATGAACATCAAAAGTAAAACAAAAAGTACAGACATGTTTAAAATCGCATAAAAGAAAAAAAAAAAGAGTTAAAATTCGAAAACCAGGATTATATTCTATATGTATATAACTGTTTATCTTTAAATATTTATGACAATTAAAATTTATATTTTATGATATAGGCCAATGACCTTCAAATAATTTATGACAACATCGCCAGCGATGCTGTCAAATAAATCATATATAGATTTGACTGTGTAGAATCTTTGCCGAACATGGGCAAAGTCTACACAGTCAACCAGAATATGTTTGAATGAATGAATGAATATGGTTTAACGCCACATCGGCAATATTTCAGCCATATCGTGGCGAGAACAAGGTGAAAACAGGAGACGGTTAAGGTTTTCAAAATGATGGTGAGAACATCAAAAGTAAAACAAGTACAGACATGTTTAAAATGAGATAAGAAAAAAGAAAACAGATAAAATTCGAAAACCATTATATTTAAAAATAGTATATCTGGAAGGCTGTATGTATATAACTTATCTATAGATATTTATGACAATTAAAATTTATATTTTATGATATAGGCCAATGGCCTTCTAATAATTTATGACAACATCGCCAGCGATGCTGTCAAACAAATCATATATAGAGTTGACCGTGTAGAACCTTTGCCGAACATGAGCAAAGTCTACACAGTCAACCAAAATATGTTTGATTCCGTATTCAGCATCACATCCAACACACTCGGGAGCACTGCTCCCATCCAAGATGAAATTGTGTGTCAGATGAGAATGCTCAATAGGACACCTCGTTAAAACTACTTGGTCTCTGCGAGACATTAGACAAGTATAGGCATTGTAGCCAATGACAGGATGAATGGCATGCAGTTTATTATGGATCTGCAAGTTCCAATCACCCTGCCAAAGGCGACGAATATATTTAAGAATATTAGACTTCAAGTCAGTATTATTTGCAGGTTTATATAGGGCAGCTTTCGCTTCCCTGTCCACGACTGTATTTCCATGGATACCAGTGTGACTTGGTATCCAACAGAATATAATATCTTTACCTCTTTTAATTAGTTTTCGGTGTTTGCCTATTATCTCAAGTATCAATGGATTTTTAAATTTATTATTCTGAATCGCCAAAAGGCAAGACAGCGAGTCGCTGCATATCACTGCCCTTTGGACATGCCCAGAGGAAACATATGATAAGGCCAGGAGTATAGCCCTGGCCTCTGCAGAAAAGATAGAAGATGAAGGGGGCAGACGAAGAGAAGTGACCCGCTGCTCTAAGACAGCCGCAGCCCTGTCCCCATCCTTTGACCCGTCAGTATATATAAATTTATAGTCCATATAATCAGCCTTGATTTCAGCAAAACTTTGCTGAATTATAAGAGGATTTGTATTTGATTTATTATATTTACGTAGATCAAATATTAGTTTAGTTTGTGGGAGAAGCCATGGAGGAGACTCCGGGAAAGACACCGAAGCTATATCCTTCAGCTTAATGTTAGCTCCCACAATATGGTCCTGTATGGGAAGACCGAACGAAGGGATGTTGTTAGGACATTTAATATATTTGTCTACATATAATGGATTGAAAACACAGTCGTAGGCAAAGTTTGTTGGATGTGCTTTAAGCTTTGTAGCATATTAAAGACTAAGTTTAATACGTCGGTTGTATAAAGAAGGCTCATTTGCCTCCACGTATAAACTTTCTACTGGTGAGGTTCTAAAAGCACCAAGGCTGAGCCTCAAACCTTGGTGATGAACAGGATCCAACATTTTAATATAAGACTTCCTAGCGGAACCGTAAATGATGGATCCATAGTCCAATTTAGACCTCACCAGAGAACGATATAAATTAAGTAAAACTGATCGGTCAGCACCCCAATCGGTGCTAGACACGACCTTAATTATATCGAGAGCCTTTGTACATTTAGCTTTAAGCATTTTTATATGAGGTATAAAAGATAGTTTACTATCAAATATTATACCTAAAAATTTAGTTTCTCCAACAATTTTAATCTGTTCACAATAATTAAGCTCTGGATCAAGATGAAGTTTCCGTTTGTTCCAAAAATGCATACCGACGGTTTTAGACGTTGAAAATCTAAAACCGTTTTCAGTTACCCATTTCTCGATTTTGTTGAGACAAAGCTGCAACTGACGTTCGATATTATTCATATTCTTAGCTCGGTAGCATATAAGGAAATCATCCACGTATAAAGAACCCTCTGTGCCCAATGTTAATGTTTTTGCTAGGCTATTTATTTTTATGCTGAACAGAGTTGGTGATAGAATACTGCCCTGGGGTACACCCATTTCCTGCTCATAAGAGTCAGAAAGAGTGGACCCAACCCGTACCTTAAACTGACGATCGGATAAAAATTGTGATATAAATATAGGTAATCGACCTTTAAGACCCATATCCCTGAGGTCTTTTAAAATACCATTTTTCCATGTGGTGTCGTAAGCCTTTTCAAGGTCAAAAAATATGGACACCACATGTTCATTATTAACAAAACCATCACGAATAAAAGTTTCAAATCGAACAAGGTGATCTAAAGTAGATTGACCTTGACGAAAACCACATTGAATATTAGATAAAAGCTTGTTGGTTTCAAGAAACCAAACAAGTCTATCATTAATCATCCGTTCCATAGTCTTACAGACACAGCTGGTAAGAGCTATGGGACGGTAATTATTTGGATCAGTATGATCCTTACCCGGTTTGGGAACCGGAATAATATACGCCTCCCTCCATGATGGTGGAAAATTACCAGTTATCCAAATATCATTAATCAAGTCCAAGCGAGACTCCAGTGGCTCAGGTGGTAAATGGTTCAGAAACTTATAATATACATTATCAGGACCACAAGCAATATCGTGGGCCTTTTTTAATGCGGTTTTAAGCTCCTCGATATTAAAAGGACGATTATAATCGTCTAAATTTTTAGAAGAAATGGGCAATTTAGTTTTCTCCTTCTGGTTTTTAATATGTTGGAATTTTTTAGTATAGTTCTTAGAAGAATATTTCTTGGAAATTGTTTCAGCTAATTTATTTGCTTTATCGGATGGAGAGGTTAATATATTATCTCCATCCTTTAAATGCTGAACTTTTTCTTTATTATTTTTGCCCTTAAGTTTCTGAACCATGCTCCAGTCCTTACGCACGGGTGCTCTTGACGTAATGCCCGAAACAAAGTTCCGCCAACAAGATCGTCTCTTGGACTTGAGTAATCGGCGAGCCTTAGCTCGAAAAATACGAACCTGGTTTAAGTTGTTATTAGTAGGACAAATATTAAAGTTTCGCTCGGCCTTTTTGCGGTCCTTAATGGCTTTGCGACAGTCCTTATCATACCAGGGTTTGCTTTTGGATTTTGGATTTGTCGAGGTTTTAGGGATAGTTCTATCGGCAGCTCGTAAAAGAAGCTCGTTAAATTTTAATATTGGATCATTTGCTGCACTGAGAGTCTCTGGAGTGATATCAGCCTCACAGAACATCTCAAATGCGATCCAATCTGCTTTATCGAATTTCCACCTAGCTACACGTTCTAAAGAATTAGAAGTGATATGCTCTAGGAAAATAGGAAAATGGTCACTACCACAAAGATCGTCATGCACCTTCCAAGAAAAATCTGGGAGAAGTGATGGATCCGTGATGGTGAGATCGATAGCAGAATAAGTGCCATTACCCGGATGTAAATAGGTATTAGAACCATCATTGAAATAACACAGTTGTTCCTTACATAAGAAGTCTTCGATTATCTTGCAATAATTATTTATGTTATTACTGACGCATAGAGGGTTATGGGAATTAAAATCTCCCATGATAATAAACGGTTTAGGTAATTGTTCTGTAAGATTATGTAACTGAAGCTGACAAAGAAGTGTTCGGAGGTATATACACCGAACATAATGTGACTGTTTTAGACAGTGAAATACGAACGGCCACAGCCTGAAGCTCTGTATGCAGAGCAACAGGGCTGTGGATAATACTGTTATTAATGAATATCGAGGAGCCGCCTGCAGCTCGCTCTTCTTCATTTGAATAAGTACTATATAATGAATAATATTTAAGGGCTACTGTGTCTTTGTCAGATGTCTTCAGGTGAGTTTCCTGAAGACATAGGGCTACTGGATTTAAATATTGAACTAGCTGTGTTATTTCAATAAAATTTACCTTAAGACCTCGACAATTCCATTGTATAATTTTGTCATATCGCCATTATGAAGGAAGACGTATTGGGGATTTATGTCTTGACCGAGGACGACCCTTTTTGGGAGATCTACTAGGACATCTCTTAGGTGCATATGATGTATCCATCAGATCTGCACATGAAGTTGAAGGATCGACATCCTCCAACGATCCAAACTTATTATAAGTTTGGATTGGGTCCCTAGTGGCCTTAGAGGGACGCTCCAGGGGGCCACTAGGTTTATCCTTTTTATGATTTTTCTCAGATTTATTTTTGTCACCCGTTGTTTTCTGTGAAGAATCAACGGGTTTATTAGATTTATTATCACATGAAGTGTGGTCAGATAAAGAAAGTGCTAGATACTCAGGTAAAGTATTAGGTATTTTAGATGGGTTGATATCAGTCTGAGATGATGAGCTGGCTGTCTTATTTACGGGTTTCGTGACGAGTTTCTGTGGCTGTTCTTTGTCAATGGGCCAAGTAAAAGTGTTTTGGACCCCCACAGAAACAGTGGTTTTCCTTACAACGTTGGCAAAAGTAGATGTTGTAAGGCCATGCGTGACAGAGACCATACGCTTTGCTTCCTGATAGGATATATTATTTTTACATTTTAAGGTTATAATTTCTTTCTCTTTTTTGAAAAGCGGGCAGTCCTTGGAAGAGGCCATGTGGGCTCCACTACAATTGAAACATTTTATTGTTTTTGTGCAGTCAAATCCCTCATGTCCTGCTTCCGCACATCTAAAGCAGACCAGTGTGTTGCGGCATTGACTCCTGCCATGGCCAAACCGCTGGCAGGAGAAACAACGGGTGGGGTTAGGTATAAACAACTCCACCCTTACACTATATGGCCCAATAAATATAGACGACGGAAGGGAAGGTCTGTTAAAAGTTATCATATAAGTGTTCGTTTTTATCAGGTTTCCATCTCTTCTAATTAGGAAGCGTTTTACCTTACTTACTCCTTGATGTTTTAGTTCTTCAGTTATTTGTTCTTCGTTCATTTCGGTAAGGTCCTGGTCTCTGTCCCGAATTATTCCATGGCAGCAGTTCAATGTATTATGTGGAGAAACAGAAACCGGCTGTTCTCCTATATTTTGAATTTTTAATAAATTTATATATTGCTGTTTTCTGGAAACTTCCAACAAAATGTTCCCAGATTTCATTTTTTTGACTTGTTTCGGAGTTCCAGCATAACTTTCTAACGTTTTTTTAAGTACAAATGGATTTATTTTCATTTTGCCTTCATTTTTATTAGATATTACTAAGAAGGTAGGAAAATAAGTATTTTCTCCTTCAATATCTAATGGAACTTCATTTTTTCTTTTCTTAGCAATATCACCCTGCGTGTCCCCCACCCGCCACGGAGTGCCAACAAGGGCGAATCTACCTCTGCGGATGACCAGCAGAGAATAAAAACAGGGAATCCACGCAAGGTATACTCGAACAGATTGAGTTATACCAAAAGGTTAAATTCAATCTACTCGATTGACCCATTAGCCACCGCCTTCTGCATTGACCCCAAAGGAAGTGCATCTGAAGAGCCAACTTGACATCTTGGTAAGACAAAGAATAACAAACGGGATCAAGTGTAGGGCTAGACATGATCAGACGATTGATCGGACCGGGTCCATCCGACCTCCCGTCTCTCTCCAAGTAAGGGCCAAAGTGACGTGTTGGGCGTGAGGATCTCGCAAGACCAGCACGCCCTCAGCCACCAGGATCCCGTCCTCGGAGATTACGGGTCGCAACCCATGGCAAACAGGTCGCTCTCCGGTTGCCTCTCACACAACCGAGAAGATGTGAGCCTATTATATTCACCGGGTTCACACAGGAGAGCTCTAGGTTAGTCGACTTTTACGACAAGCTTGCCTAGAGGGCTGAGGTCCTATTCTTATCACCCCGGAAACCCCACGGGGGGCGATTCTTTTGAAATCCACATTGAATGTCGCTTATCAACTAATTAGTCTCCAAAAACCAAACCAAGCGATCGTTAATCATCCTCTGCAAAGTCTTGCATACACAACTGGTTAAGGAAATAGGCCGATAGTTATTTGGATCGGTAGAATCCTTTCCGGGCTTTGGGATGGCGACAATAATACCGTTTTGCCATGAGGCAAATCCAAATGGTATTAAAAATTCCAAGAAGCACCCTCAAGGAAGATTCTGGAAGGTGTCGTAAAAGCTGATAGTGGATATCATCCGGCCCTGGAGTTGAGTCATGGGCCTTGCTAAGGGATGCGGATAGTTCATGTAGAGAAAATGGAGCATTGTAGGATTCTTCATTTGAGGATGTAAAATCAAGAGGACTTGCCTCGGTCAGTTCTTTGTTACGCTGGAACTGAGGCAAGTAATTATCTGAAGACGAATGGTGCGCAAAAGAAGCTCCCAACCTATTGGCTATGTCAAGCTTTTCTGTCAAAGAATTTTTCCCATCTTTAAGATGATTGACAGTGACATTGGATCCCTTGCCTTTGATACGTTGGATCATATTCCAGACTTTTTACATAGGGGTACGATGATTAATCTTAGAAACATAACGTTTCCAAGAGTCACGTTTGGACTGTTTGACAGTCCTACGGGCTTTAGCTCGAGTACGCCTAACATCGTCTAAATTACCGGGAGATGGTCTACATCGGTACACGCGCTCAGCACGTTTCCTGAAACGCCTAGCTCGTTTACAGTCCTCCGTGAACCACGGTTTCTTAATACGGGGAACCGCACAAGATTTCGGGATACATTTGGAGGCTACATCCATTAGCTGATCCGAGAATAACTGGATAGGATCAACTGCATCAAGAAAAGGTCGCTAGTAAGTGTTTCACCACACAGAACAGCAAAGCGGGGCCAGTCTGCTTTATCATAATTAAAGCGTGGAAGGGAGGAAGATACCGGCTCCTCAAGGGTAAGTATGGTGGGGAAGTGGTCGCTTCCGCAGATCATCATGGACGCTCCAGCTGAATTCCGATCTTAGCCCTGCATTAGCCAGAGCTAAATCAAGGACCGAAGGATGAAGGTAAGTATGTGTGCCATCATTTAAGACGCATAGAGAGTTATTAGATATAAAATCCTCCAACGTTACGTCTGGTTACGTTTAGAGTCACCCCAGAGAACACTATGGGCAAAAGAAGACACGGTTTAGGTAATTGATCATATAAATTTTGCAGCTCTTGTTGGTGAAGAGTAGAAGGTGGTATATAAATTGAACAGATTGTTAATACTATACCCAGTGTGACACGCACCGCCACCGCCTGCAAATCGGTTTTCAATGCCATTCTATTGTGTATTACACCCTGCTGAGAGCCTCCCTGAGGATCAAGGCAATCTGCTATATCTCTAGTGTCTAACTGTGACATTGTAGACGGGTCAAGGCTGAGCGTGCTACCCCATAAGGACGGGCTCTTACCAAGTGCACCTTTGGAGGGCGTCACGCCACTGGATTGCGTCTTCTTAATGCATGATGGCGTAGTATTCGAAAGTTCTGACGATCTAGGGGCTGAGGAGGAATTCGAGATTTGACTCATACCGACAACCCACTCCGGGCTATTTGACGTCTGAGATGCCTCGCAAAGGCTCTGGGGCCCACCTACTACTCGCGATTCGCTTAACCTCCTGACCTTATTTGTAGCATCAATGCGCTTATATGGAATTTTTTTGCTGGAGGACATTGAGTTAGTGACAACTTGCCACTCCCCAGCTTCCTCGTTGTCAGCAGCAGAGTTATCCAAAGTCCCTTTATTTTGTTGACTGGAAGGAACAGACTCGCCAGAAAGCCCAATTTCCATATCATTCCCATGTCCCTCACTATAATTACCATCATCATCTCCTCGACCTTCATTCTCATCTTTGTCACCTTCAACTTCATAAACATTACTATCTTTATCATTGCAATCGTTATCGTCATTATCGCCATTGTCATTTTCATCGTTCAACGGGCAGTCCTTTTGAAAGTGGCCTACCTGTTTACACTTGAGGCATTTATCCTTTAAAGGACAGTCGGCCTTGAAATGTTCTGCGCTATCACAGATGTGACAGGCACGGACCTGACCTCTGTACCACAAAGGAATTCTAAAATTCCCAACCGAAATTGATTGTGGAATGATCTCGGTCACACCACTCATGTAAATACGGCACATACCATTCTCAAGTGACCTATCAAAAAGGTAATGTTCCCGGCTGACGTGATGGACCGCGCCATACCGAGACATCAAACCTCGAATAGTGTCATCGGGCACCTCGATCGGACATCGAGATCTAACCAGGAGCCTTTGCTCCTCCACATCATATACTGGACAATCTACCCCGTTGAATGAGAAGCCGCTAGTCAACAGCTGTTCCTTCACAGTTTGCGTAGCCACTGTAATATTCCAGACATCTCTAGAGACATTGATTAGTCCCTTTAGGACATTAGGCCCACTCCCCACTAACTCCTTTAGCCGATTGTATACTTCAACCGGTTGTACACCTCCCTGTGTTACAAGCTTAAGGCTTAAGGGTCTATTTACTCGCCCTGCCCACAACATTGTGGGACAGGGCGAGAACTACTACCCTAAAGAGAGGACCACAACTATGCCTTTGGAACAGTGTGGATGCTGAGTGCAAAATAGGTACGATATTACAAAGTGGAAATGCACTAAACTATGTACAGGCTATTTACAGAGAGGCTTGTGAATACGTCCTGCCTCTAAGAGCGACAGAACGTAATGTCACACCACCTTCAGACTGGGTGACCACTAAACAAAAGCTGAGAGCACAAAGGCTAGTTCCACGGCCAGCCAGGGACTAACTCTATTTACAACCCCCCTCACCCACTAGCCCAGAGAACAACTAAACTTCGTGCAAGGATGCACGAACCTACAACAAGCAGTTTAAATGCTTTTCTTTGTCTGCTAGCCCGGGATTGAATAAACCTCGACCGGGCAGGCTGACCTCGTTCGCTGTCCTATGCCTTAACCCGTATAGTCGCTGTAACACAGGACACACGACAACTGGTGTCTGAGCCAAGCCACGCTGGCCGGCCAAACAGCCACACGAATCTAAGACAAAAATGTCTATTAACTGGTGAAAAATAAGAAATTCTACAACGAAAAGTATACGAGACTAATCCTCGCAACTCGGTGCAACTGTTGATTGCAAAAGCAACGATAAATTCCCTAAATTTCAGCTGAAATTTAACTGAGACAGACTGAGCGACCAAACAACACGTCCGACCTCTCTCCAGTCTCCACGTAGGAACCCATTTACTGTGAAGAGTTCTTTTCCATCGAGCCTCAGTAAGCGTCAGTTTCATTTAGCTTGTATATGTACTACTGGTACAGCCAGCTGACCGGCGAGGCCGATGGGAGTTTGAACGGCCAAACGATGTTTAACTCTGAATCGGAATCTGAAATTTTCACTTGGTATATGTTACATTGTGTTTTGTCAAAGTAGTTCCAAAGGACAGAATATTTGATCAGTGATTGTGTCTCCTAAGGAATGTTCGACCATGGAAAGTGTGCAGTTTTGCGGACATGCATGCCTGGCTTTCCAGCTGAGCGAGTCAAATGCGGCTTCACTTACGGGGTCGTCTCAAATTTTCGAATGGTCATTTATCTATTCCAATTCTGTCGATTTTCTAACCGTTCACAGGTCCCCCCTTTTCGTCACTAGTTCTGATATATATGTAACTGTACCTGACTAAAGAAAATGTACTTTTCCCTTTGGTGTTATTCATTTGCTGTATATTTTCAATAGTCCCCATCAATTAAACAGTTTACTTTCTTCACTAGCATTAACACACACATATATACTGGAAAATATTTCGATTTCTATACAGCACAGTAATAGAGGCTTATGCAGGTAGGTTAATTAAAGTGTGTACAAACAATACATGTACTTTCAATTTGTGCCCACATTATCAAACATATATGGACCGCCTCGGTGGTCTATTGGTTAGAATGTACGCCTCGAGGTCGAGAGATACCAAAGGCATTAAAATGGTACTTGTTTCTGGCTCGAATGGCGCCCAGCGCTGAGGTTTCCGAGCAGGGAGACAGGGCTCGTCAGCCCGATGTCAGTTTATAATATGACATATAATATGGCTGCCTGAGGTGTCTGGTGTCTTCGGTATGTTATTTCAGTGACGGCATTCGCCCTGCCGATCCAATAATACACAGACCGTATAACATCAAGGTTATACTTGCACGTCTGAATCCAAGACCTGCCATGCACACACTGACTCCTCTACCGATAGCTCGGCCGTTGTCAGAAAGCCTACATGTCGATGTCTGTCAATCACCGTGGCCTGGTTAACGTAAAGTAAAGAGGACAATATCTGCACAAAACAAAGCTAACTTTTGGAGATACATACACGAGATACACTGGTTGAGCCAATCGCTACTGCAGTGCAAAACAGACAATTACGAGAAAATATATATGAGACATACTCTTACATTGTATTACACTACCATACGTCGCTGGAAAGAAATAAGCCCAGATTCATGATCAAGAGGTCAAACTACGTCGGGCAGCATGCTTACAATGTTCGTGAGTTCATCCTAGTCGCAAATGCATTTAAAATGCATCATATAACATGGAAACGTCAAAGTGCCAATTATAGCAAATCGCCCCTTGGACAATTTGTCAAGCACTGCAACTCCCACATTTATTGACACACTTCAATGATTTTCCGGACGCCTACAGTACACATATAGCCGTTTGCACTCAATCATTTTCAGCTCCGCAACTGTCTACAAAACCGTGCGTCAGAGAAAGAAAAAAACACCAGACTCGTCATCAGAACATCGAACTACGCCTAGCAGCCTACTTAAAACCTTGAAATTCACAACATTTTCATCGCCTGACAAATTGGCTAAGCTGGGATCGAACTCTGACATGACTGACAGGCGTCAGCGGTAAGAGAAAAGAAAGAAAGAAGAAGAAGAAAAAAAAAAGCAAACCCAGCGCGATCTGCCTGATGTTCATTTTTTGACGTCGATCATCTTCGCCGCTCGACTGTCCCAGGCACATCTGCGTCACACCACACAGCCGGGAGACAGCGTTTAAATCCTTGTGTAATTAGGTCAAGTCGGAGAAAATTCCGCCATCATCTCTCCTATCATCCACACTAATATATATCTCACTAAGTCCCCAAGTCAGTCGCAATTGTCACTTCAAATTTACACATGCCTTTTCTTTACCCTTATATCTTTCATGTCACAGCATAAGTTATTGGTCGAAAATTACCACATAACCAGATACACGGCTTTCAAAGTTTCCATGCGACCTTACACTGTTTGTCACTAAGGCAGTTGGCCGGTCATTCGCATTCCCGCGAATAGATTCGCGAGCTTGATGATGCTACGCTATGTCCAGTGAAAAACCGCCATTTCTCGGCAGACTTGGCCCGCTTTATGTGACAAATAATGCAAAAACACGGTCCGTGTAACAGCAGGTTTGTACCTGCCACGCACAGGCTCCCTGCTCTACTGATAGCTCGGCTGTTGTCAGAAAGTCAACACCTGGACCACGGCACATGTCGATATCTGTCAATGACCCTGGCCCGGCTAGCGTATAGTAAAGAATACAAGGTCTGCCCCAAACAAAGCTAACTTTTTTGCTGTTGTAGTTAGAATTCTACGCCATCTAATAGAGTACTGTATAGCTGAATATCATCCTACAAGCGTTTCGGGAGACTACGGACAGTGTAGCCGAAAGCATCAGGTCAAATACTATAAACCCACTCCAGTTCCCATCTAACTCCGTGTTAAAGCAATAGGATTCCCATCTTTTTCTAAACAAAAAAGGTGTTGTGGTATTGATCGGAGCTCAAATCCGTTGACAAATGCTCCAAAGAGCATGTCTTGGGCTACACTTTGGTGCAAGTTGCACATTTCTAGATCCCATAGTTCTCAAGTTACAGTTCATTAAAATTACGTATTTTTTTAGTTTTTCTGCTTATATCTCAAGAAGTTACACAGATATGCAAAAAATAAGCAGATTCGGAATCAGCAGCTCAAAATACACCAGAATACGTTGAGAAAAATTGAAATTTCAGACCTTTTTGTGACGTCACAACACGACCAATGGCGAGCTTCCAGAGTTTTGACCAGAAGTCAACCATTTTTGCAAACTTTTTGTAACTCGTGACCTTCTAGCTGCATGTCAAATTTGAAAACAATCGGTTCAGTGGTTCTTGAGAAGAAGAATTTTAAAGGTTTTACACAAAAATCAATATGGCGGCCGAACCACGTGACACAGGAAAAAAATGGAGAATTTATCCCTGGAGAATCTCCGCCAGACCCACCGTGGGGTTTCCGGGGTGATAAGAATAGGACCTCAGCCCTCTACGCAAGCTTGTCGTAAAAGTCGACTAACCTAGAGCTCTCCTGTGTGAGCCCGGTGAATATAATAGGCTCACATCTTCCCAGTTGTGTGAGAGGCAACCGGGGAGCGACCTGTTTGCCGTGGGTTGCGACCCGTAATCTACGAGGACGGGATCCTGGTGGCTGAGGGCGTGTTGGTCTTCCGAGATCCTCACACCCAACACGTCACTTTGGCTCTTACTTGGAGAGAGACGGGAGGTCGGATGTACACAGTCTGATCAATCGGCTTGGTCACGTCTTGCCTCTGTTTGGTCCTAAAACATTTCTCAATAAAAGTTTTGAGGCGGTGGCTCATGGGTCAATCGAGTAGTATGTGTCTGATGTGTGACCTTATTTACTTAATGGGGTTTGCTCATTAGGGCCATCTATTCGAGTATACCTCATGTGGAGTCCTTGGTGTGTGTCCTGCTGGGTATCCCCAGGTTCAGACATCGCCCTTGTTGGCACTCCGTGGTGGGTGGGGAACACATGGGGTGAATCTTTTTGATATATATTATGTCTTCTTTAAATTTGTCGCAAAACGTTTCCAATAGATCGTCTGCTGGAATAACTTCGAGTACCGACAAAATAAGGAAGTTGGAGGTTTTGTCGGACTTGCTTGATAAATGTAATGTGTCGGACAGTTGGCCGGCTTTTATTGTTCTTTCAACTAAGAATGTACAGAAGCCGGCCTCCAAAATCCATCCCTTTCTTTTGCAAAGGGCTCTCCAGGGACTCGCTGGAACCTTGAAAAATGTGAAAAAGCTAAGGTCCGGAGACATTCTCATTGAATGTCTCCGCCAACAACAATCCATCAATTTACTATCGTTAAAAAAAATTTCGGACATACCTGTGTTTACATCCCCTCGCAATTCCCTGAACAGCTGTCAAAGAATAATTCGTAACCGGGATCAAGATATTTTGGAACTTTCAGAAGAGGAAATCTGCAGTGAACTGAAGTCGCAAGGTGTTACCAGAGTAAAGCGCTTCACTATGAAGAAATCTGGTAATATCCTGAAACTAAATACATACCTGTTAACTTTTAATCGTACTTCTATTCCATCATACATCTACATTGGCCCGTATAGAGTTAGTGTAGACTTATACATCCCTAACCCAACACGTTGTTTTACGTGCCAAAAATTTGGTCATGGCAAGGGCCAATGTAAAAACAAACTTGTTTGTTTTCGATGTGGCAGTGAAGGTCATGAGGGTTTCGACTGCAGCAACACAGTTAAGTGTTGCAACTGCAGTGGAGATCACATGGCCTCCTCTAGGGACTGTCCACTTTTCGTAAAAGAAAAGCAAATAATCACTTTAAAAACTAAAAACAATATATCGTATCAGGAGGCCCGAAAACTAGTCTCGCCTCCTAATACTTCACTGCAGACTTCATTTGCCAATGCGGTTAACCGAGTAGCATCTGTTGCTACTCAAAGCTCAATGACTTGGTCCACTGCAAACCAGAAACCTTCTCCTGTTTCTGTTGAACCTACTGTTCGACCTGCTTTCAATACTTCCTCAACACAAACTACCTTAATACAACAAATAGAACCAGCGAATAATACTGACCGACCCGATAACCCCAAACTTAATCAACGTAGAAACAAAAATATGTCCCAAAATGGACCTCCAAATAATAACAATAAAACTAATAAACCTACTGGCCCAACAGAGCATCCCTCTAAGGCCACTAGGGACCCTGTCCAAACTTTTAATAAGTTTGCATCGTTGGAGGACGTTGGTCCTTCAACTTCGGATGTGGATGTGATGGATACATCACCCGCACCAGGGAGATCTAACAGCCGATCTCCCAGGAAGGGTCGTCCACGGTCCAAACATAAAGAGAAATCCCCAATACGTCTTCCTCCATAATGGCGATATATGACAAAATTATACAGTGGAATTGTCGAGGTCTTAAGGTTAATTTTATTGAAATAACACAGCTTGTTCAATCATTAAATCCTATAGCCCTGTGTCTTCAGGAAACTCACCTGAAGACATCTGACAATGATAAAATAACCCTTAAAAATTTTTCCTTATACAGTACTTACTCAAATGAAGAAGAGCGAGCTGCAGGCGGCTCTTCTATCTTCATCAATAACAATATTATCCACAGCCCTGTTGCTCTGGATACAGAGCTTCAGGCTGTGGCCGTTCGTGTTTCATTATCTGAAACAATCACAATGTGTTCAGTTATATTCCCCCGAACATTTCTTTGTCAGCATTAAAGTTACATAACTTAATAGAACAGTTTCCAAAACCTTTTATAATTATGAGAGATTTTAATTCCCATAACCCCCTATGGGGCAGTAATAACATAAATAATAAGGGCAAGATAGTCGAAGACTTCTTATCGAAGGAGGAACTGTGTTATTTCAATGATGGTTCTAATACCTATTTACATCCGGGCACTTATTCTGCTATCGATCTCACTATCACAGATCCATCACTTCTCCTTGATTTTTCTTGGAAGGTGCATGACGATCTTTGTGGTAGTGACCATTTTCCTATTATCCTAGAACATATCACTTCTAATTCTTTAGAACGTGTAGCTAGATGGAAATTCGATAAAGCAGACTGGATCGCCTTTGAGATGTTTTGTGAGGCTGATATCTCTCCAGAGATTCTCAAAGCAGCAGATGACCCTGTGTTAAACTTTAACGAGCTTGTTTTACGAGCTGCCGATAGAACTATACTTAAGACCTCGACAAATCCCAAATCCAAAAGTAAACCCTGGTACGACAATGACTGTCGTAAAGCCATAAAGGACCGTAAAAGGCTGAACGCAGATTTAATCATTGTCCTACTGATAATAATTTAAACCAGGTTCGTAATTTTAGAGCTAAGGCTCGTCGATTACTCAAGTCCAAGAGACGATCTTGTTGGCGGAACTTTGTTTCGAGCATTACGTCAAGAACAGCCATGCGTAAGGCCTGGAACATGGTTCAGAAACTTAAGGGCAAAAATAATAAAGCCAAAGTTCAGCATTTAAAAGATGGAGATAATATATTAACCTCTCCATCTGATATAGCCAATAAATTAGCTGAAACAATTTCAACAAAATCTTCTTCTGAGAACTATACCAAAGAATTCCAGCATATTAAAAACCAGAAGGAGAAAATTAAATTGCCCTTTTCTTCTAAAAATTTAGAAGATTATAATTGTCCTTTTAATATCGAGGAACTTAAGACTGCATTAAAAAATGCCCACGATACTGCCTGTGGCCCCGATAATGTATATTATAAGTTTCTCAACCATTTACCACCTGAACCACTGGAGACTCTCTTGGATTTGCTTAATGATATTTGGATAACTGGTAATTTTCCACCGTCATGGAGGGAGGCGTGTATTATCCCGGTCCGTAAACCCGGTAAGGATCATACTGATCCAAATAATTACCGTCCCATAGCTCTTACCAGCTGTGTCTGTAAGACTATGGAACGGATGATTAATGATAGACTTGTTTGGTTTCTTGAAACTAACAAGCTTTTATCTAACATTCAATGTGGTTTTTGTCAAGGTCGATCTACTTTAGATCACCTTGTTCGATTTGAAACTTTTATTCGTGATGGTTTTGTTAATAATGAACATGTGGTGTCCATATTTTTTGACCTTGAAAAGGCTTACGACACCACATGGAAATATGGTATTTTAAAAGACCTCACGGATATGGGTCTTAAAGGTCGCTTACCTATATTTATATCACAATTTTTATCCGGTCGTCAGTTTAAGGTACGGGTTTGGTCCACTCTTTCGGACTCTTATGAGCAGGAAATGGGTGTACCCCAGGGCAGTATTCTATCACCAACTCTGTTCAGCATAAAAATAAATAGCCTAGCAAAAACATTAACATCTGGCACAGAGGGTTCTTTATACGTCGATGATGTCCTTATATGCTACCGAGCTAAGAATATGAATAATATCGAGCGTCAGTTGCAGCTTTGTCTCAATAAAATCGAGAAATGGGCAACTGAAAACGGTTTTAGATTTTCAACGTCTAAAACCGTCGGTATGCATTTTTGTAATAAACGGAAATTTCATCTTGATCCCGAGCTTAATTTTTGTGGTGAACAGATTAAAATTGTTGGAGAAACCAAATTTTTAGGTATAATATTTGATAGTAAGCTATCTTTTATACCTCATATAAAAATGCTTAAAGCTAAATGTACAAAGGCTCTCGATATAATTAAGGTCGTGTCTAGCACCGATTGGGGTGCTGACCGATGAGTTTTACTTAATTTATATCGTTCTCTGGTGAGGCCTAAATTGGACTATGAATCCATCATTTACGGTTCCGCTAGGAAGTCATATATTAAAATGTTGGATCCTATCCATCATCAAGGTATGAGGCTCAGCCTTGGTGCTTTTAGAACCTCACCAGTAGAAAGTTTATACGTGGAGGCAAATGAACCTTCTTTATATAACCGACGTATTAAACTTAGCCTTCAATATGCCACAAAGCTTAAAGCTCGTCCAACAAACCCTGCCTACGACTGTGTTTTCAATCCATTGTATGTAGACAAATATATTAAATGTCCTAACAAGATCCCTTCGTTCGGTCTTCGCATACGGGACCATATTGTGGGAGCTAACATCAAGCTGGAGGATATAGCTCCGGTGCCTTTTCCGGAGTCTCCTCCATGGCTTCTCCCACAAACTAAACTAATATTTGATCTACGTAAATATAATAAATCAAATACAAATCCTCTTATAATTCAGCAAAGTTTGCTGAAATCAAGGCTGATTATATGGATTATAAATTTATATATACTGACGGGTCAAAGGATGGGGACAGGGTTGCGGCTGCGGCTGTCTTAGAGCAGCGGGTCACTTCTCTTCGTCTGCCCCCTTCAGCTTCCATCTTTTCTGCAGAGGCCAGGGCTATACTCCTGGCCTTATCATATGTTTCTTCTGGGCATGCCCAGAGGGCAGTGATATGTAGCGACTCGCTGTCTTGTCTTTCGGCGATTCAGAATAATAAATTTAAAAATCCATTTTTACCTGAGATAATAGCCAAACACCGAAAACTAATTAAAAGAGGTAAAGATATTATATTCTGTTGGATACCAAGTCACACTGGTATCCATGGAAACACAGTCGTAGACAGGGAAGCGAAAGCTGCCCTGTATAAACCTGTATCTCGGGTTAAAATCCCTTATACTGACGTGAAATCAAATATTCTTAAATATATTCGTGGCCTTTGGCAGGGTGAATGGGACTTGCAGATCCATAATAAACTGCATGCCATTCATCCTGTCATTGGCTACAATGCCTATACTTGTCTAATGTCTCGCAGAGACCAAGTAGTTTTAACGAGGTGTCGTATTGGGCATTCCATCTGACACACAATTTCATCTTACATGGGAGCAGTGCTCCCGAGTGTGTTGGATGTGATGCTGAATACGGCATCAAACATATTTTGGTTGACTGTGTAGACTTTGCCCATGTTCGGCAAAGGTTCTACACGGTCAACTCTATATATGATTTATTTGACAGCATCGCTGGCGATGTTGTCATAAATTATTTGAAGGCCATTGGCCTATATCATAAAATATAAATTTTAATTGTCATAAATATCTATAGAAAAACAGTTTTATACATATAGATGTATACATGTACTATAACCCTGGTTTTCGAGTTTTAAATCTTTTTTTTCTATTATACGATTTTAAACATGTCTGTACTTTTTGTTTTTACTTTTGATGTTCATATTATCGTATCGAAAGCCTTTACCGTCTCGCGTTTTCACCTTGTTCTCGCCACGATATGGCTGAAATATTGCCGATGTGGCGTTAAGCCATAATCATTCATTCATTCATTCATTTAAATATTAATGGTTTACGGGATCCGTCTAAAGAAGAACATGTCAAGCAATTTGTTTTCGATAAAGGAATTGATGTACTATTCTTACAGGAAACACACTTCGAAAACTATAATGACACTAAATATTTGCAAATCCCGGGCGATGCAAGGTGGGCGTGTGGGTCAAATCGAAGGTGTGGGGTGGGAATAATTATTAGGTATACGGTAGACTGCTTTATACGGAAAATACAGAAGTGCCATAACGGTCGCTACATAAGCCTTAGGGTTGAGCTCAACAACACTGCTTTAAACCTTGTTTGTGTATATGGCCCTAAAAATCCAAAGGAAAAAAAAGAGTTTATTTCTAATCTAGATAATGTGATGCAGGGCAGTGAGTTGGTTATTATGGGTGGGGATTTTAATTGTGTCGAGAGCATTGAATTAGATAGAGCTGGCTGTGCCACTAATGAAAGGAATGATGGGGTGGACGAAATTAATAATTTGAAAAGAGATTTTGGTATTTGTGATATTTTTAGGAAAGTGCATCTGAACAAGAATTGTTACACGTGGTCTAGGCGCCAGTGTGCCAGTAGATTGGATAGATTTTATATCCCTAACGCTGTGTTTAAGTATGTAACCCAGTGTGATGCTGTACATGTGTCTTTTTCTGATCATTCGTGTTTGTTTTTTGATATTTCTTTTGAAGATGTCATTTCATGGGGGCCGTTCTACTGGAAGTGTAATACTTCTGTGTTAAATGACACGGAGCTTGTTGATGATATTAAATCCGTCTTCCATGATATTTTCTCTGTCTGTACAACTGGTCATGCAGACCTAATAGACAGATGGCAGACATTTAAAAGGGAATGTAAAGACAGAATTCGGAGTTACTGTAAGGAGAAATCTATGAATAAAAAATGTGATTTTTTACTTGAACAAGAATTAAATGCGTTGAAATCTAGTCCAATCATTAACTGTGAGCGTATTGACAATGTGAAAAAGACTCTAAATGCCCTTTATAAGTCGAATCATGCGGGAGCGGTTATCCGTGCTAAAGCTGTTCAGTTTGATCAGGGAGAAAAACCAACCAAATATTTCATTAGACGAGAAGTTGGTAGGGGCAGAAAGAAGATGATCAAAAGTATTACTTGTCATAGTGATTCTTCAATAGCCCATGAATCTCAGAAAGGTATTGCTAAGTGTATAAGGTCGTATTATATGAAATTGTATACTGAACAAGATACTGACTCTTCCATTCAAGATGAGTTCTTGTCATCGCTTCCGATGTTAAATGACGATTGTAAAACTGCCTGCGAACAGGAGTTGTTTTTTGCAGTAAAAATATGTCTAAAAGCCGTTCGCCGGGATGCGACGGTTTGCCAGCAGAGTTTTATGTACAATTTTGGCCCCTGTTTTCGGGTGTGTTTACGGATGTAGTTAATTACTGTTTTAACTTGGGTAAATTAAGTAATTCACAGCGTTCTGGGTTAATCACACTATTATGTAAGGACCCCGACAATGCCGAAAGCATCAAAAACTAGAGGCCAATTAGCTTACTAAATGTAGATTAAAAGATTGTTTCTAAAGCTTTGTGCAATCGGTTAAAAAATGTGATCGATACAACTGTACTTCAGAATCAAACATGTGGAATACCAGGCCGAAGTATTTTTGACAACCTTCACTTATTACGAAATACATATGATTACGTTGAACAAAAAGATTTAAAAGGATGCTTTCTTAACTTAGATCAGGAGAAAGCCTTTGACAGAGTAGAATGGTCATTTTTGTTCAAATGTTTAGAGAAATTTAACTTCGGACCCGACTTTTGTAAGTGGGTGCAATTATTATATACTGACATTACAAGTAGTGTTATTGTGAACGGGCACATAACAGAAGAATTTAAACTGAGTCGAGGTGTCCGACAGGGTTGTTCTTTGTCACCATTATTGTATGTGTTGTCCTTAGAGCCCTTTATAGCGGCCATTAGAAACAATGACGAAATTAATGGTGTACGGTTACCCGGCACAAATAAGGAAACAAGAGTGTCGGCATTTGCAGATGATACGACTGCAATTTTATCTGAAGAGAGTTCTGTTCAGCATGTAGTTAAAATAACAGAAAGTTATGGAAAAGCCTCAGGAGCAAAACTCAACTTGTTGAAAAGCACGGTTCTTCCTATTGGTAACTGGGACGAAACTAACGTGCACAGTGGTGGGCTTAACATCATTACAAACTCAAAGATTTGTGGGGTATTTTTTTGACCAGATCAAACAGAACTCAATTCGGAGCGTGTTTTAAGTAAGGTAAAGAAACATGTATCAGCATGGAATGGAAGATATTTGACCCTACGGGGGAGGTCTGTCTTAATTAATACAGTTGCTTTAGCTGTCTTATGGTTTTCTGCACAGTGTACTCTGTTGCCACCTAAATGTGTCAATCAATGTTCCCAAACTGTGTTCAGATTTTTGTGGGATAACAAGCCCGAAAGTTTGAAGAGAGTTGTCGTACATAATAAAATAGGGAATGGAGGTCTAAACGTACATAATATAGAATGTAAAATAAAAGCTCTTGTTACTCGGCATGTTTTAAAATTAATTCATGGAACAACAGCGGAATGGAAATACTTTGCCATCTATTGGTTGGGTTTACCCTTAAGGCATGTTTGTCGTGAATTCTGTCGTTCCAATGTCCCACATTCTGAAAACATTCCACCTTTTTATAGACTGGCCTGGAGACCACAGGTGTACAGCAACCTGTAACATTGTGTTCAAGCAGGTATATTTATGAATATTTTGTAACAAAAATAGTACATTGTCCAAGAGCAATGGTGTCTATGCCGCATTTGGACTGGGTTAGAATATGGAAAACTGTTTTTCATCAATTCTTAGATCACAATTTGGTCAACTTCAGTTACAAGTTGGTTCATGACATTTTGCCCGTTAAGGAAAAACTTCTTAGGAGAAATGTAGCCACCGATGACTTGTGTGTTTTTTGCTCCCTGTCTGAAACTCGGCAACATCTGTTTGTACAATGTAAAATCGTTCAGGATGTGTTTAATGACTTTAACCGGATATTTGTTTTCTTTGCGAACTACCTACCAAATATGGACTCGAAAACATTAATTTACAAGGTATTCAATTCCACCTTTAACCAGGAAGTTAGAGCGGTGATGGTGTATGTCATATGTGTTCTTCAGTTTAGTATTTGGTGTGCACGCAACGACATAATATTTCAGAAGAAAAAACTAGACAGGTCATCTTTCGAGAAAATCTGGTGTATAAACAAAGTCTTCTGTACATTACGAAATGATAAATTAGTGTATTTATTGAAATAAGCAGCTAATGTGCAATTGTTCTATTCACAAAGCAGTCATCTTTTCTGTGATATTTTATTTTATTTAAGACTGCCTTGTGATTTCAAAAGTTTGTGATAACCGGGTATTGTGAAATCTTGTGTATTTGATGACAATCTGGGATGAAATTCAACAATTTTCAAAAAAAAAAAAAGCATACCAAACATTATGAATGTCAATATGTTTTACTGTGTTGTTATTTGGCATTTGCTAATCCACATTCTCCTCAAAGAAAGCGTACTCTGGTGACCGTGTACAAAAATAACACCAGCATACCAAACATTATCAATCTAAACATGCATTATCGTCTTCTTGTCATGTCAGCTTATCTTTGAATGCATATGCGATGAGGCACTGGCAGGAATGGGGACAAAAACGAACTTGGTTTTAAAGACAAAGTCACCGTTGCGAAATTTTAGAATGTTCGGCTTTTAATCGAAAGTTTGACTCATAAAGACCCCACCCGGCCCCGGTTCCTTTGCTGGTATTTTTCGTTTTGGATTTTAATATTTTATTAGTCCCACTCTCATGCACGTGTTACACGAAATGACAGTTGCGAAGCCATATTGTCTTCGAAGAAAGGGCTACTCTGGTAATCGTACAAACAAAACAACACCAACGTACAAAACTTCATCAATGTAAATATGTTTTATCGAATTTTTGTCATGTTCCCTCAGCTGTAAATGTATAAAGATGAAGCGCTGACATAAATGGGGACAAAAAGTAACTTTATTACTAAGTCTTCGTGGCGCAATCGGTTAGCGCGTTCGGCTGTTAACCGAAAGGTTGGTGGTTCAAGCCCACCCGGGGACGGCTCTTTTATTTGGAATTTGATTATCTTATTAGCCCCATTCTTTCATGCACGTGTCACACCAAATGGCATTTGCTTAATCCATACTGTAGTCGAGTGAGCGTCCTCTAGTGACCGTTTATAAAAGTAACACCAGCGTACCAAACATTATCAATCTCAACATGTATTACTGTATTCTTATCATGTCAGCTTATCGGTGAATGCATAGGCGATGAAGCACTGGCAGGAATGGAGACAAAAACGCAGTTGGTTTTAACGACAAATTCACCGTTGAGGAATCAATTCGCTTTTAGGCTTTAACCAAAAGTTTCATTCCTAAAGCACCCCATCCCCGGATTCGTTGACTGTTTTCTCCTTTTCGTTTTTTATATTTCGTTTTTTTACTTTGGCGATCGTAAAAAAATAAAACACCAGGGTGCAAAACTTTATCAATCTTAATATGTTTTATCGAATTTTTGTCATGTTCCCTCAGCGGTAAATGCATAGGCAATGAAGCACTGCCACGAACGGGTACAAAAACAAAGTTACTTTAACCCAATAAGTCTCCGTGGCGCAATCATTTAGCACGTTCGGCTGTTAACCGAAACGTCGGTGCTTTAAGCCAACCCCAAGACGGCTGAGTGATTTGGATTTTTATTATCTTATTATCGCCATTCTTTTATTCACGTGTCACACAAAATTCATTTGCTAATCAATATTGTAGTCGAAGAGAGAGTCCTCTGGTGACCGTGCACAAAATAACACCAGCATACCAAACATTATTATTCTCAATATGTTTTACTGTGTTGTTATTTGGCATTTGCTAATCCACATTCTCCTCGAAGAGAGCGTACTCTGGTGACCGTGTACAAAAATAACACCAGCATACCAAACATTATCAATCTAAACCTGCATTATCGTCTTCTTGTCATGTCAGCTTATCTTTGAATGCATATGCGATGAGGCACTGGCAGGAATGGGGACAAAAACGAACTTGGTTTTAAAGACAAAGTCACCGTTGCGAAATTTTAAAATGTTCGGCTTTTAATCGAAAGTTTGACTCATAAAGACCCCACCCGGCCCCCGGTTCCTTTGCTGGTATTTTTCGTTTTGGATGTTAATATTTTATTAGTCCCACTCTCATGCACGTGTTGAACGAAATGACAGTTGCGAAGCCACATTGTCTTCGAAGAAAGGGTACTCTGGTAATCGTACAAACAAAACAACACCAACGTACAAAACTTCATCAATGTTGTTACGGTATTGAAAACGGCAACAGAAAACAGACTCAGTGACTCAATATTTCAATGTAAACAATGCTTTATATATATAAAATGAGACGTACAGTTTTACAGACAGTTCAACAACAACAACATAAAAAACATACACATCAGTATTACCGGTCTTTAAAAGTTTCCAGTTCACCTTTTCATCCCAAGGAACGTGTTCCAGGATATCCAACGTAAAGACCATGGGATAAACACACAATTCACACAAGTCACAAATTGTCCTAGACAGGTACTTCGCCAGGATAGCGAACGCGAACACAGGTTACACAGAACTGGAACTGTCAAGCCTTTGAATGACGTCACACCCGCAGAGCACAACACAGGGTAAATACAGGCATGGAGGTATAATCCACTTCAGATCAGTCACAGCTCCCGCAGAAGCTCACAAACGAGCCGTTCAGAGACGTAGAGTAATGTCACCTTGTGGCAGAACGAACGTCCTTTGCAAAACTGAAAACTTCAGTTTAGAGTCCTTGACGACCTTGTCGGTCAGGTGAGGTCAGCGTGTTAAACAAATTACACAGTCCACACTGTATAATCATAATAAAGATCCGAACACCAATAAACGTGACTTCCGCAGAAATTCACATAAACCAGACATCAGTACTACTGTGGTACACAAACGGTGCCGGCATAAAAAATCTGTCCTCCCAAATGAAACTGGCATCACCAGCTCATATCAAAATAATGGACTCGATACGAGAGCGTCTCACACTCTCCTGGCTCCCAGTGGATGCAGCAAAAATACCTCCACTCTGCACAGAAAACACGGCTTATATACGTGCCAGGTGGATTCAACTATTCTTAGACACAGAATTAACAGCCAATGAACATCCAGTTAAATAAACAGAGCATTGAACAAGGTGCTTTCGGCCAGGTCCGCGCTGTACATATATAACAGGGCCTGTTATGCTTTCACAAAGGTCCGCAGACTAACAATACATGAAGACGTTAAATAGTCATACATAACAATGTAAATATGTTTTATCGAATTTTTGTCATGTTCCCTCAGCTGTAAATGTATAAAACATAAAGCACTGACATAAATGGGGATAAAAAGTAAGTTTATCACTAAGTCTCCGTGGCGCAATCGGTTAGCGCGTACGGCTGTTAACCTAAAGGTTGGTTGTTCAAGCCCACCCGGGGACGGCTCTGTTATTTTCATTTTGATTATCTTATTAGCCCCATTCTTTCATGCACGTGTCACACCAAATGGCAATTGCTAATCTATACTGTAGTCGAAGTGAGCGTCCTCTAGTGACCGTTTATAAAAGTAACACCAGCGTACCAAACATTATCAATCTCAACATGTATTACTGTATTCTTATAATGTCAGCTTATCGGTGAATGCATAGGCGATAAAGCACTGGCAGGAATGGAGACAAAAACGCAGTTGGTTTTAACGACAAATTCACCGTTGAGGAATCAATTAGCTTTTTAGGGTTTAAACCAAAAGTTTCATTCCTAAAGCACCCCATCCCCGGTTTCGTTGACGGTTTTCTCCTTTTCGTTTTTAATATTTTATTACTCCACTTCTGATGTACGTGTCACACGAAATGACAGTTACGAAACCATAATGGCTTTGAAGAAAGCGTACTTTGGTGATCGTACAAAAAAAAAACACCAGCGTGCAAAACTTTATCAATCTTAATATGTTTTATAGAATTTTTGTCATGTTCCCTCAGCGGTAAATGCATAGGCAATGAAGCACAGCCACGAACCGGTACAAAAACAAAGTTGCTTTAGCCCAATAAGTCTCCGTGGCGCAATCGTTTAGCACGTTCGGCTGTTAACCGAAAGGTTGGTGGTGCTTTAAGCCAACCCCGGGACGGCTGAGTGATTTGGATTTTTATTATCTTTTTACCGTCATTCTTTCATTCACGTGTCACACAAAATTCCATTTGCTAATCAATATTGTAGTCGAAGAGAGAGTCCTCTGGTGACCGTGCACAAAAATAACACCAGCATACCAAACATTATTAATCTCAATATGTTTTACTGTGTTGTTATTTGGCATTTGCTAATCCACATTCTCCTCAAAGAGAGCGTACTCTGGTGACCGTGTACAAAAATAACACCAGCATACCAAACATTATCAATCTGAACATGCATTATCGTATTCTTGTCATGTCAGCTTATCTTTGAATGCATATGCTATGGCACTGGCAGGAATGGGGACAAAAGCGAATTTGGTTTTAAAGACAAAGTCACCGTTGCGAAATTTTAGAATGTTCGAATTTTAATCAAAAGTTTGATTCATAACCACCCCATCCGGCCCCCGGTTCCTTTGCTGGTTTTTTCCTTTCTGATTTTAATATTTTGTTATTCCCGCTCTGATGTACGTGTTACACGAAATGACAGTTGCGAAGCCATATTGTCTTCGAAGAAAGGGTACTCTGGTAATCGTACAAACAAAACACCAACGTACAAAACTTCATCAATGTAAATATGTTTTATCGAATTTTTGTCATGTTCCCTCAGCGGTAAATGCATAGGCAATGAAGTACTGCCATGAACGGGTACAAAAACAAAGTTGCTTTAACCCAATAAGTCTCCGTGGCGCAATCGTTTAGCACGTTTGGCTGTAAACCGAAAGGTTGGTGCTTTAAGCCAACCCCGGGACGGCTGAGTGATTTGGATTTTTATTATCTTATTACCGCCATTCTTTCATTCACGTGTCACACAAAATTCCATTTGCCAATAAATATTGTAGTCGAAGAGAGAGTCCTCTGGTGACCGTGCACAAAAATAACACCAGCATACCAAACATTATTAATCTCAATATGTTTTACTGTGTTGTTATTTGGCATTTGCTAATCCACATTCTCCTCGAAGAGAGCGTACTCTGGTGACCGTGTACAAAAATAACACCAGCATACCAAACATTATCAATCTGAACATGCATTATCGTATTCTTGTCATGTCAGCTTATCTTTGAATGCACATGCGATGGCACTGGCAGGAATGGGGACAAAAACGAATTTGGTTTTAACGACAAAGTCACCGTTGAGAAATTTTGGAATGTTCGGCTTATAATGGAAAGTTTGACTCATAAACACCCTATCCGGCCCCCGGTTCCTTTGCTGGTTTTTTTGTTTTTGATTTTAATATTTTATTAGTCCCACTCTGATGCACGTGTTACACGAAATGACAGTTGCCAAGCCATATTGTCTTCGAAGAAAGTCTACTCTGGTAATCGTACAAACAAAACAACACCAACGTACAAAACTTCATCAATGTAAATATGTTTTATCGAATTTTTGTCATGTTCCCTCAGCGGTAAATGCATAGGCAATGAAGTACTGCCATGAACGGGTACAAAAACAAAGTTGCTTTAACCCAATAAGTCTCCGTGGCGCAATCGTTTAGCACGTTTGGCTGTAAACCGAAAGGTTGGTGCTTTAAGCCAACCCCGGGACGGCTGAGTGATTTGGATTTTTATTATCTTATTACCGCCATTCTTTCATTCACGTGTCACACAAAATTCCATTTGCCAATAAATATTGTAGTCGAAGAGAGAGTCCTCTGGTGACCGTGCACAAAAATAACACCAGCATACCAAACATTATTAATCTCAATATGTTTTACTGTGTTGTTATTTGGCATTTGCTAATCCACATTCTCCTTGAAGAGAGCGTACTCTGGTGACCGTGTAGAAAAATAACACCAGCATACCAAACATTATCAATCTGAACATGCATTATCGTATTCTTGTCATGTCAGCTTATCTTTGAATGCATATGCTATGGCACTGGCAGGAATGGGGACAAAAACGAACTTGCTTTTAAAGACAAAGTCACCGTTGCGAAATTTTAGAATGTTCGGCTTTTAATCGAAAGTTTGACTCATAAAGACCCCATCCGGCCCCCGGTTCCTTTGCTGTTTTTTTCCTTTCTAATTTTAATTTTTTGTTAGTCCCGCTCTCATGCACGTGTTACACGAAATGACAGTTGCAAAGCCATATTGTCTTCGAAGAAAGGCTTCTCTGGTAATCGTACAAACAAAACAACACCAACGTACAAAACTTCATCAATGTAAATATGTTTTATCGAATTTTTGTCATGTTCCCCTCAACTGTAAATGTATAAAAGAAAAAGCACTGACATAAATGGGGACAAAAAGTAACTTTATTACTAAGTCTCCGTGGCGCAATCGGTTAGCGCGTTCGGCTGTTAACCGAACGGTTGGTGGTTCAAGCCCACCCGGGGACGGCTCTGTTATTTTCATTTTGATTCTTATTAGCCCCATTCTTTTATGCACGTGTCACACCAAATGGCATTTACTAATCCATACTGTAGTCGAAGTGAGCGTCCTCTAGTGACCGTTTATAAAAGTAACACCAGCGTACCAAACATCATCAATCTCAACATGTATTATCATGTATTCTTATCATGTCAGCTTATCGGTAAATGCATAGGCGATGAAGCACTGGCAGGAATGAGGACAAAAACGCAGTTGGTTTTAACGACAAATTCACCGTTGCGCAATCGGTTAGCTTTTTAGGGTTTAAACCAAAAGTTTCATTCCTAAAGCACCCCATCCCCGGTTTCGTTGACGGTTTTCTCCTTTTCGTTTTTAATATTTTATTACTCCACTTCTGATGTACGTGTCACACGAAATGACAGTTATGAAACCATATTAGCTTCCAAGAAAGCGTACTTTGGTGATCGTACAAAAAAAAACACCAGCGTGCAAAACTTTATCAATCTTAATATGTTTTATCGAATTTTTGTCATGTTCCCTCAGCGGTAAATGCATAGGCAATGAAGTACAGCCACGAACGGGTACAAAAACAAAGTTGCTTTAGCCCAATAAGTCTCCGTGGCGCAATCGTTTAGCACGTTCGGCTGTTAACCGAAAGGTTGGTGGTGCTTTAAGCCAACCCCGGGACGGCTGAGTGATTTGGATTTTTATTATCTTATTAGCCCCATTCTTTCATGCACGTGTCACACCAAATTCCATTTGCTAATCAATATTGTAGTGGAAGAGAGAGTCCTCTGGTGACCGTGCACAAAAATAACACCAGCATACCAAACATTATTAATCTCAATATGTTTTACTGTGTTGTTATTTGGCATTTGCTAATCCACATTCTCCTCGAAGAGAGCGTACTCTGGTGACCGTGTACAAAAATAACACCAGCATACCAAACATTATCAATCTGAACATGCATTATCGTATTCTTGTCATGTCAGCTTATCTTTGAATGCATATGCTATGGCACTGGCAGGAATGGGGACAAAAGCGAATTTGGTTTTAAAGACAAAGTCACCGTTGCGAAATTTTAGAATGTTCGAATTTTAATCAAAAGTTTGATTCATAAACACCCCATCCGGCCCCCGGTTCCTTTGCTGGTTTTTTCCTTTCTGATTTTAATATTTTGTTATTCCCGCTCTGATGTACGTGTTACACGAAATGACAGTTGCGAAGCCATATTGTCTTCGAAGAAAGGGTACTCTGGTAATCGTACAAACAAAACACCAACGTACAAAACTTCATCAATGTAAATATGTTTTATCGAATTTTTGTCATGTTCCCTCAGCTGTAAATGTATAAAAGATGAAGCACTGACATGAATGGGGACTAAAAAGTATCTTTATTACTAAGTCTCCGTGGCGCAATCGGTTAGCGCGTTCGGCTGTTAACCGAAAGGTTGGTGGTTCAAGCCCACCCGGGGACGGCTCTGTTATTTTCATTTTGATTATCTTATTAGCCCCATTCTTTCATGCACGTGTCACGCCAAATGGCATTTGCTAATCCATACTGTAGTCGAAGTGAGCGTCCTCTAGTGACCGTTTATAAAAGTAACACCAGCGTACCAAACATTATCAATCTCAACATGTATTACTGTATTCTTATCATGTCAGCTTATCGGTGAATGCATAGGCGATGAAGCACTGGCAGGAATGAGGACAAAAACGCAGTTGGTTTTAACGACAAATTCACCGTTGCGCAATCAGTTAGCTTTTTAGGGTTTAAACCAAAAGTTTCATTCCTAAAGCACCCCATCCCCGGTTTCGTTGACGGTTTTCTCCTTTTCGTTTTTAATATTTTATTACTCCACTTCTGATGTACGTGTCACACGAAATGACAGTTACGAAACCATATTGGCTTCCAAGAAAGCGTACTTTGGTGATGGTACAAAAAAAAACACCAGCGTGCAAAACTTTATCAATCTTAATATGTTTTATAGAATTTTTGTCATGTTCCCTCAGCGGTAAATGCATAGGCAATGAAGCACTGCCACGAACGGGTACAAAAACAAAGTTGCTTTAACCCAATGAGTCTCCGTGGCGCAATCGTTTACTACGTTCGGCTGTTAACCGAAAGGTTGGTGCTTTAAGCCAACCCCGGGACGGCTGAGTGATTTGGATTTTTATTATCTTATTACCGCCATTCTTTCATGCACGTGTCACACAAAATTCCATTTGCTAATCAATATTGTAGTCGAAGAGAGAGTCCTCTGGTGACCGTGCACAAAAATAACACCAGCATACCAAACATTATTAATCTCAATATGTTTTACTGTGTTGTTATTTGGCATTTGCTAATCCACATTCTCCTCGAAGAGAGCGTACTCTGGTGACCGTGTACAAAAATAACACCAGCATACCAAACATTATCAATCTCAACATGCATTATCGTATTCTTGTCATGTCAGCTTATCTTTGAATGCACATGCGATGGCACTGGCAGGAATGGGGACAAAAACGAATTTGGTTTTAACGACAAAGTCACCGTTGAGAAATTTTGGAATGTTCGGCTTATAATGGAAAGTTTGACTCATAAACACCCTATCCGGCCCCCGGTTCCTTTGCTGGTTTTTTTGTTTTTGATTTTAATATTTTATTAGTCCCACTCTGATGCACGTGTTACACGAAATGACAGTTGCCAAGCCATATTGTCTTCGAAGAAAGTCTACTCTGGTAATCGTACAAACAAAACAACACCAACGTACAAAACTTCATCAATGTAAATATGTTTTATCGAATTTTTGTCATGTTCCCTCAGCGGTAAATGCATAGGCAATGAAGTACTGCCATGAACGGGTACAAAAACAAAGTTGCTTTAACCCAATAAGTCTCCGTGGCGCAATCGTTTAGCACGTTTGGCTGTAAACCGAAAGGTTGGTGCTTTAAGCCAACCCCGGGACGGCTGAGTGATTTGGATTTTTATTATCTTATTACCGCCATTCTTTCATTCACGTGTCACACAAAATTCCATTTGCCAATAAATATTGTAGTCGAAGAGAGAGTCCTCTGGTGACCGTGCACAAAAATAACACCAGCATACCAAACATTATTAATCTCAATATGTTTTACTGTGTTGTTATTTGGCATTTGCTAATCCACATTCTCCTTGAAGAGAGCGTACTCTGGTGACCGTGTAGAAAAATAACACCAGCATACCAAACATTATCAATCTGAACATGCATTATCGTATTCTTGTCATGTCAGCTTATCTTTGAATGCATATGCTATGGCACTGGCAGGAATGGGGACAAAAACGAACTTGCTTTTAAAGACAAAGTCACCGTTGCGAAATTTTAGAATGTTCGGCTTTTAATCGAAAGTTTGACTCATAAAGACCCCATCCGGCCCCCGGTTCCTTTGCTGGTTTTTTCCTTTCTAATTTTAATTTTTTGTTAGTCCCGCTCTCATGCACGTGTTACACGAAATGACAGTTGCAAAGCCATATTGTCTTCGAAGAAAGGCTTCTCTGGTAATCGTACAAACAAAACAACACCAACGTACAAAACTTCATCAATGTAAATATGTTTTATCGAATTTTTGTCATGTTCCCCTCAACTGTAAATGTATAAAAGAAAAAGCACTGACATAAATGGGGACAAAAAGTAACTTTATTACTAAGTCTCCGTGGCGCAATCGGTTAGCGCGTTCGGCTGTTAACCGAACGGTTGGTGGTTCAAGCCCACCCGGGGACGGCTCTGTTATTTTCATTTTGATTATCTTATTAGCCCCATTCTTTTATGCACGTGTCACACCAAATGGCATTTACTAATCCATACTGTAGTCGAAGTGAGCGTCCTCTAGTGACCGTTTATAAAAGTAACACCAGCGTACCAAACATCATCAATCTCAACATGTATTATCATGTATTCTTATCATGTCAGCTTATCGGTAAATGCATAGGCGATGAAGCACTGGCAGGAATGAGGACAAAAACGCAGTTGGTTTTAACGACAAATTCACCGTTGCGCAATCAGTTAGCTTTTTAGGGTTTAAACCAAAAGTTTCATTCCTAAAGCACCCCATCCCCGGTTTCGTTGACTGTTTTCTCCTTTTCGTTTTTAATATTTTATTACTCCACTTCTGATGTACGTGTCACACGAAATGACAGTTATGAAACCATATTAGCTTCCAAGAAAGCGTACTTTGGTGATCGTAGAAAAAAAAACACCAGCGTGCAAAAATTTATCAATCTTAATATGTTTTATAGAATTTTTGTCATGTTCCCTCAGCGGTAAATGCATAGGCAATGAAGCACTGCCACGAACGGGTACAAAAACAAAGTTGCTTTAACCCAATAAGTCTCCGTGGCGCAATCGTT